>NW_006296007.1:193305-210879 GCF_000327345.1 Myotis davidii
TTTACCTCCAGGGAGGAACAAATGGACATCGAGTCATTTCACTGCCTCAACCTGAAGATAGACAAATTCAAAGAAATTCTTCAAATATAGCCTCAACCTGACTACTTCCAAGAAGTTTCAGCTCAAAACCACCACCTAAAAAATATAACCAGCCAGGAGTCCGTTAGAGCTGGGTAATGGGTAAGGAGATTCACTATACCTTCCTTCTACTTTTGTATAGGCTTGATTTTTTTTTTCAGTAAAAGATTAAACAAACATGCACACATACCACTTAGGGAGCCTGGATTTTCCAGAGGGAGTCACAGGACCCCACCTTCCCTTGCTAGGGACCAGCAGAACTGAGATTTGAACCTAAATTCCTGATGACTCATGTGGTGTTCTTCCTACAGTGCCATTCAGACTCCCTGAAGGTCCTAATATCTAACCAAACTCTCATCTCCCATCTTCCAGCCCCACCGCCTCTCACCTGGACCACCAAAGCTGCCTCCTCTCGGCTTCTTCCTTCTAGCTGACTCTTCCTCGACCATCCCAGTGCAGATAGGATATGTTCCGTAAAGCTTGTGACATCATTACTCTGCCCCCAAACCTCCCATGGCTCCCACCATTTTGGGAACAAAGCTGTCTTCTGGAGCTTGGCCACCAAACTTCTCCAACAGGCCCACACCCCCAGTGCATATCTGGCCTCGCCCTCAGGTCCAGTCACAATGGGCCGCTGCCTCATCCCTAAATCCAGAAAGATTTTCCCGTTTTCTCTATTTCCTTTGTTTAGGATGTTTTTATCCATCTATACTGTCAAGTTCTACCCATTCTAAGGCTTTCTAACACATGCGCCAACCCCAGGAAACCTTTCCTGACACCACTACCCCCAGTGCTTGAACATGCTGGATGCCTCCACTCTGTTCCTGCCATACCTGGCACCCACCTTTATCATCTCACTTACATGTTGTTTATACGATTCCTCGATCTATCTGTCTCCCCTTCTAAATTAAGAAGCTTGAGAGCAAGGAGTATGTGCTAGTCACCCTTCTACCCTCAGAGCCCAGCAGCGAACCTGACACAGGTGCATGCTTGGTAAATGTTGGCTGGCACAAAATGTTCAAGGTGTGTGTCTCTGAGTGATGAGAAAAGGGAGAGGGGAGCGGGTGGGGAGGTCAACTTCCTGAAATAAGGGCAGGGAGTTGTGCATAGCAGCCTCTCCAGTCTCACTCTCTCCAGCCTGATACTTGGAGTGGAGGCAGCTCTACCATATGAAGAACTTGGCTGTGCTTGGGCCTGGCATGAGCAAGAGACATAATAGATGAATGCAATTATGCTCCCGAGGGACCAACAGAAGAGGATGTAACTGCCCCTGACAGATGATAAAACCAGGCATTTCTCCTCCTCCTATTATTTTATAATGCTAAGTGACAAGAAAAAAAAGAGATCTGAATTGGAAAATTTTCTCTATCATCTAGAGCAGCGGTTGCCAATCAGTGGTCCACTGACCACTGGTGGTCCGTGAGGTCCGAAAGGTAGGCAACCGCTGATCTAGAGTGTTCAGGTGCCTCCTGCATAACCTTAGCCTGCAGCTAGCTACCTCCTACAAGCCTCCCAAGCTACCTGGGGAGGAGCACAGGTCCGCAACTTAGCAGGCTCTAGGCCAGTGGTCGGCAAACTCATTAGTCAACAGAGCCAAATATCAACAGTACGACGATTGAAATTTCTTTTGAGAGCCAAATTTTTTAAACTTAAACTATATAGGTAGGTACATTGTTATTAACTTAATTAGGGTATTCCTAAGGCTTAGGAAGAGCCACACTCAAGGGGCCAAAGAGCCGCATGTAGCTCACGAGCCACAGTTTGCCAACCACGGCTCTAGGCAAATGCTAACTGAATTCATCAAAATTTAGTCTGTATTTTGAATGTTCATTTCAACATTTGCTAAACATTTTAATTTTGAATCAATGCAAATTTTTTTCTTTTGCATTAAAAAAAAAAAGTTTAGTCCTAATTGGTTTGGCTCAGTGGATAGAACGTCGGCCTGCGGACTGAAGGGTCCCAGGTTCGATTCAGGTCAAGGGCATGTACCCTGGTTGCGTGAACATCCCCAGTGGGGAGAGTGTAGGAGGCAGCTAACCAGTAGGAGACCAAAGAATTTCCTTAAAGACAGGCAGGCTGTGTGCACTGGCAACAACAGCCTGGCTCCTGCCTCAGTCAGAGAAGGGGGCTTCCACTGCAGGCCTGGGCTGGATGTTGTTAGCAGGGTATTAGCACCTCTATCTTCACTGGAGGGTTGAGGAGCACATGGGAACCAGATGAAGACACCACACAGAACCCACTGCTGACAGCCCAGACTCAGGGGACCAGCTCTGCCTGGACCTCCCTGGGCTGAGCTTTTGGACAAGGCCGTCAAGCATCCTCCACTGACAGGGCTGGGGCCCCGTCCTCCCTCGGCAGGACCAGCAGTGAGTGCCTCTCCATCCCTCACCATGACACTGAGCCTTGCCCAATGAGAGTTTTGGAAATATCCTGTTATGGGCTAAATTATGTCCCCCTTCCCCAAAGTCATATGTTGAAGTCCTAACCCCCAGTACCTCAGAATATGACTGTGTCTACATATATAAAAAGCCAGCGACTGGAACCCTGTAATGACCAGAACGACTGGCCACTATGACGCCCACTGTGGTCAGTGAACCAGCCTGATCTGGGGGTGGGGCTGTTCGACCAACCTCCCGTGGCCCTTCCCCCCAGCCGGCCCTGCCCCTGATTGGCCCTCCCCACTGCATTTGGGGATGGGGCCAGCTGGTCCACTGCCCACAGCCCCTCCCCATGGCTGGCCCCACTCCCAATCAGCCCCCACTAACCTGATCAGCCTGCAGCCTCTCCTCCCAGCCAGCTCCACCCCCAATCACCCCCCCCAAACCAATCTGGGGTGGGGCTGGCTGGTCAACCTCCCATGGCTCCTCCCATGGCCACTGACCCCCAATTGGACCCCCACCCCATTTGGGGGTGGAGCAGGCTGGCCCAGTGCCCACAGCCCATCCCCATAGCTGGCCACGCCCCCAGTCATCCCCCCATCAGCCAATCACCCGCGGCCCCTTCCCCCAGATGACCTGCCAGCCAACCTCCCGCCATCTCTTCCTCCCACCTAGATCCACCCCGATTGGGGCCGGGCCAGCTGGACCCCACCTGTGCATGAATTTGTGCACTGGGCCTCTAGTTTAGAAATAAGATTTTTAAAGGGGTAATTAAGTGAAAATGAGGTCATTAGGGCGGGCCCTAATCCAATATGACTGCTGTCCTCATAAGGACACAGATGGGTACAGAGGGAAGACTTTGGGAAGGCACAAGGAGTAGATGGCCATCGAGAAGCCAAGGAGAGGGCCTCAGAAAAGAACCAAACCTGCCAACACCTTGATCTTGGATTTCTTGCCTTCAGACTTGTGAGAAGATAAATTTCTGTTCTTTAATCCACCCAGTTTGTGGTACTTCCTTACAGCATTCCCAGCAAGCTAACACATGCCCCGTGATCTTGAACACTCAGTGAGACCATCAGAAGAAGGTACAATCCTCCCCAGAGCCGTGGGCCTCTGTTCTCATCCACGGGTGCCCCTTCCTCTTAGGTTAGGGAGACCTTGCTTCACATCTTCAAACCCTAACACCCAGGTAAGGCCAATACCTGAGAGTCCTTTATTTTCTTTGTAAGTCAGCTCTGAGACAGTTGTACCTGGGAAGCAAGATCACTTAGCAAGGCCAGACTTGGCAGCTGCAAGGGCAAAACCCCAGGTTCCCTCGACATGACCAGCTGTCGAACTGCATTCAAGGAGCCAAGCGCCCTGGGCCCAGCCCTCTTCTCTTCAAGCCAAGTCAACAACTCCAGTGTATGCTGGGGGAGGGAGGGATGGGCAGGGCTGGGCCGCTACCCTCAGCTCACCAGTCATAAGACACTTGCCACCTGGGATCACTTCCCTCCCCTAAGAGCACTTAGGCCAGAGTGAGGTTGAGGGACTTTCCCAGGAAAAGTGACCCAGGAATCCCCCATTTGTACACAAACTCCTGCAGATCAAAGAGAGGCTGGCTGGGTGATTACACTGCTCCACGTCTCCCCTCCCTGAGGGGCCCAGAGCTCTTGCTCCTGGAAGTCTGTCAGCCTGACCCCAGAGAATGAAAACCTCTGCCGAATCTCCTGAGGGCCTCTCTCCCTTTTCTCACCTCTTTTTGTCCATAAAGCTGGGCCATTATTTTCCCATAGGAGAACTCCCATAGTTCCTCACACTCCAAGTGAAAGGTGGAGATATCTGTGTGATTCAAAAGAGCCACAGGAGGGGAAGGCAGTACTGATACCAGAGTCCCCACACCCAGCCCAGTCCACCCCAAGCCTTCTGCGACTCCTTTCTCATTCAGTCCCCTGCAGGAGAGGAGCGGGATGCAGTGGAAAGAGTCCAAGCTTTGGAGTCAGACCGACTTGTGTCTAAATCCTGGCTCTACTACTTGGAGCTGGGTTAGTGTTTGACCTTGGATAATACATATTAACCTCTCAGGTTACTATGTAATGGAGATAAGAGCACCTGCCCCACACTGGGCTGGTCAGAAGGTTAGGAGAGAGGAGACAGTCAAGGACTCACTCAGGGCCTGGACAGTAAATAAGCAACATGGGCCCCTCCTCTCTCGGAGGACAGGGCCCTAACTGCACTATTCCAGAGGTGGATTTAGCCAAGACCAAGACCCCTTATCAGGGCCTAAATGTTGAGATCTGGGGAAAATATATGATTTTGAGAAGTTGCCAAATCCCTTGCAGCTGGCTTCCCAATTAGGTAGATCTGGGGGGACAACCACTGTGCACAAGCTCTGAGCTTCCTATCTCTCTCTAGCAGAGTGAGACACCGTCTCTCTCTAGTGTCTGCCAGAAAGGTTGGGCACCACCAGGCTCTTACAGCCTGCTCCTCAGTCATCCTGCCAGTCTCCCCAGGCACCCAGCTTAGGGACAGTGAGCAGAGTTCATGATGATCAAGGCCCATCCACGCACAGGCCCCTGGCAGAGAAATCATAGCTGGGGAGATGACTGGAGAGACTCCAAAGGTGGAGGATGGAGCTGAGGCTGGGCTCTAGGGGCTGGGGAGAGGCAGGCCAGATCCTGACATGTGTGAAAGGCTGCAGCCTGGAGCAGGCGGTGTCTGGCCCCGGGCACTGGCCTCAGGAGGCCTACTGAACTCAGAGGTGGCCTGGAGAGACCACAGCCTCGTTGTACTTGCGACTCAGAGAAGCCCAATTGCTCCTAGTGGGCATCACCCATACAGAACACCCGGAGTTACTGAGGGAAGGTTTCCACACTCGCTGTGTAACCGAGATGCCGTGAGATGTGCGTCTCCGGCAGGGTCTTTCCCACGAACACCATTTGTCATTCAACTGGCACTAGGTTCATTTAAAATTCTCTTTCAATTATACTTAATCACGACATTTGAGGACTGGATTGGTGACCCTGAAGTAGCTCTTGAGTTTCCAACGTGCTCATGATTAGTAGGCAGGACATGGAGGTATAGATTTGTCCCACCCAAAGTCCCTTGAGTCACTGCAGCCCAAATACTAACTAGGGAGCCTCCCCCCGCAGCTTCCTAGGATGGTCTTAGGCTTGCTCTCTGGGCTGAGGGAAACTTTCCCAGGAGGAAGCCTGGAGCACCCACGGCCACCCTGAGGACAGAAGCAAGGGCTGGGTCTGGGTTGAGATCCAGGAGGGAGGACAGGCTGGACAGAGGATGGGGCCCTGGGCAGACCTGTTCAACAATAGAATGGGTTGGCTCTAAGGGCACAAGATCAGAAAGAAACCTAACTTCAGAAGGCGGCCACCACCAGCACCCACTTGCTCAGAGCCTGAACATGTCCCTGTAAAAACAATACTTTCCTTTCACACAGGTATCCCAGCACCCATTCCACACCCCTGCACGGGCAGGCTCCCAGCAAACGCTTAGGGAACTGTGCCGACCGCTCCTCTCCACCCCCACAGCCCCTCTTGGGTCACTGCCCAGGTTACTCTGACTCCCATCCCTCACCTCACCCTTCCCACCCACTCCACGGTACCATCTTGCTTACCATCCCTCCATGGCTGACACCCTGGGGTCCCCAACAGGTGAGGTGGGTTGTAACTTATTACTAATGATAAAGTAGCTAAAGCCAAGACTCTTTTTTTATATATAAATTAGAAAAGACTCCTAATTTTCTTGCCCCATTCTAATTTACTTTCTTGAATGGAAAAGAAAATAGAGGAATTCCGCCAGAAAATCAGCAATTGCCTACAGTACTTAGAGAGTAACAGTTTCCATGATGCCATGAGCAACAATGCAACTTCCTACTATAGAAAAGATTTACGTCCTAAACACACATATATATGTATACACATATATTTATTGGGGCCGGGTGTGCATCATAACAATCTGGCCACGTCCACCAAATGCTTCTCCAAAATTAATGTTGTCTGACACATGCACACCAACCATCTTCCTGCCTCTACATGAAGAGCCGATCCTCACAGCAAACTTAAAACCAAATAATCTGGACTCCCAGCATGTGGCTACATAGGGTGGAAAGAACGAGGGTTAGGGACCGGGTAGACTGTGCAAAAATTATCACCAAATAAGAAACCATGGGAAAGTCACTTATCCAGAGTCAGTTTCCTCCTCAGTTAAAGCCCTGTGAGGTTCTGTGCTTGGTGCTTGATGCATGGGGAGCACTCAATAGAGGAACACTTCAATCCCTGGCTCCCTATGTGACCTCACTTACTCCTCAGTTCCAGCCAAACCAAACCACTGGCTGTTTTCCACACATGCCCCATTATTTACCACCCCCACGCCTTTCCCTGGGCATCGCTGCTCCCTCTGCTAGAAATGCCCTTCACCCCCATAGAAAGGGATGTCTCTGGTCTTGTCTTTCCTTCAAGATACATATCAAAAGCCACCTGATGCCCCAATATTGGCTGTGTTTTCTCTGCAGTTATTACTGCCTGTTTTGAGTAAGGGGTACAGTCCTTAAATTTCATCCAGGCAAAGGACATGTTTCATTCCTCTCATGTTCCCACCATCACAGTATTCAGCACAGAGATGATGAAAAATCATTTCGTGACTGAAATAATAAACAAGGTCACAAATCTATTGACTTTAGAGTACCTCTGCTCCTAAAAGGGTGAGCATTTCCCTAGATGCAGTGGGCCTATTCTGACCTTGGGGCTTCCATAGCCTCCCTTCCCACTGCCTTCCCTGGCTTCCTTCCCTGCCACCCAGGCCAGGATAGCCTGCCCCTCAGACATCCACGTTGCTTAACCACAGCACTCTGCATCCTCCATCCATGCACCCCACCCAAAACCTCAGCCCATGTGAATAAGGCCCTGCTGCCCACAGCCCTTCCCACCTCCTCTTGGTGTGGGAAGCTTGCTCTGTGGCCCAGGCTGCAGACAGTCAGAATTCCCAGTGTCTTGGATGCTGTGAGCCCAGTGGCCCAGACCACATGGCCCTAGTTCTCTGGGTACCAGGATGTGGTGCTCTCAAAATCTTCAAGGTGGGGGAGTCTGTAAGAACCTCCATGCCCCAGTCAGGTGGTTGGATGAAGGTGGCTATCAGCAGAGAAGACACGCATACAATCACTTGTTTGGGATCACAGCCTCAGTTTCAGCCCCAAAGAGCCTTTCCTCTCTCCCAACCCCTGCTCCCAAGTCAGACTAAGCCTGTGACTCAAGACAGAGCAGCTTCTGCACAGCTTTATGGCTTCCCTTCCCCTGCCTCCCACCCTCATTCCGCCCTACAGTTGCTGCAAGTCATCTCTGCTCAGAAGCCATCAATTACAACCCCCACCCGCCAAATCCTGCAGCACTTTAACCTTTCAGGAAACTCTGCCTCCCCTGGCATTTCACAAATTTCCCTCTAGTCAGTACTGCGTAAGACAGCTGCCTGGCCCTAGAGATAAGCTTGAGTTATTCGGAATTTCTTACATCATCTCAAACCTACTTCCTCTTTTATACTCTTGACCATCACCACCACGGACCTTCAACTCTGCCCTCTGAGCAACACAGAACATGGCAGCTCCCTGACCCACCTGAATGAAATCGCAGTCACAGCCTGGTGTCTTCCTGTCTGTCCCCAGGTCCTTCCCAAGCTTACAGGGCAGGGACTCCAGCATTTAAGGTCCCTCTCCAACCTGCTCCCAAAGTGTGCTGTCCAGGGTACTACCTCCAGGTGTGGCCAGTCTTGGCCAGTGCAGGGAAAGGGATGAGACCCTAGCAAGGTATAAACCCAGGACTTGCAGTAACGCAGCCAGGCTGAGCCAGTTTACATGGGCTTTTCCACATGGTCAGGTAGGATACTCACACCAATTGATTCTGGAGCCTAAAGGCAGGACTTTGCACTTACCCCTGCCACATCTCATCGAGCTGGCGCGGGCTCTGAACTCTGTTTGCTGCCCTTGTGCTGAACTTTGGTGACCGGCCATGTGAAACCAAGCTGTTCCCCCCCCCCCTCTGCCGTGCACTACTGCCTCCTGGATTTCCTGCTCATGTCCACCATGGCTATCCTTTGAGTCACACCTGGGGGCCCAGAGAATGCTACTCCCCCCTGAAACCTCAGTTATAAGCTTAGATATGGATGATATAAATCATTCCTCTTGACAAAGCATCTTTCCCAGGCTTCCTGAGAATAGCATGATAATGATAATAATACCACTTATTGACTATTTAAGACATGCCAAGCACTGTAGCCAACGTTTTCTGTGCATTATCTCATTTAATTGTTACCAAAACAGAATAAAATAGGCCTGTTCCCATTGGACAGATGAGGAACTTAAAGCTCAGAGAGGTAGAGACGTGCTCAAAGTAGCAACAGCAAGTATGTGTAGAGTTGGTATTTAAATGGAGGCCTCTCTGATTCGAAGTCCATGCTCTAGAGCAGGGGTAGGAATGTCAGGCCCATGGGTCATATAAGGCCCTCGAAATCATTTGGTCTGGCCCTGACAAGGCAACCACAGGCGGGACTGGAAATTCAATAAATCTAGGAACTTTTTCATAGCAGCATAAATTTATATTAAGTGAATTATATTAAATGAATGATGTTATAAATATCCAAATAGCCCTTGGCAGAAAAAAGGTTCCCGCCCTAGCTGGTTTGGCTCAGTGGATAGAATGTTAGCCTGTGGAGTGAAGGGTCCTGAGTTCAATTCCAGTCAAGGGCACATGCCCGGGCTGTGGGCTCCATCCCCAGTGAGGGACGTGTAGGAGGCAGCCGATCAATGGTTCTCTCTCATCATTGATGTTTCTGTCTCTCTCCTTCTCCCGTCCTCTCTGAAATCAATAAATATATATTTTAAAAAAGAAATAAAGAAAAAAGGTCCCCACCCCTGCTCTAGAGCTATCAGGGTTCTCAGAGACTAGGAAGGCCAAGTCCTCATGGTGGAGAAAAGCTGCTGCCTGCCACGCTGGAAGTGGGGGTGGGGGGGACAGGAGGAGTCAGATTCCTTCTCTCCAGAGCAGGACAATAATCCCAGCTGAGGCAATGTGAGTTCCAATGAGCCGGCCCAGAGAAAACCTAGATGGACATGCAGGGTGGCGGTTGTTGTTACCGGGTGAGCAGCCTCGCATCACAGAACCAGATGTCTTGGCTGGTGGCAGGAAGAACTTATGTAATAAAACTTTTTCATGACATCTACCCAAGGTCAGTTGTCAGAGCCAAGAACTATTCCTTTGCTTTAGCAAACTGTTAAATTAGAAGAATCTGCCTTACCCACCCGAAGTCAAGTTCTAACTTCACCCCTCCCCCTACTGCCATCCATTCTCACCAGTCCGACCTCCCCTACCTGTCCTGGTTCCTCACTGAATGTGGAGTTTGATACCACACGTTCCAGTGTGCCTGGGACACTCCTGTCATTCCAGGATCCCATCCAATTCAGTATAGGTCCACCTCCTTTCACTCTCAAAAGCGTCCCTGATTGGACAATAAATTAAGTCTAACATTCTGGGACCTTAAAAAAATGACTTTACTTCCTTGACACCTGTTTCCCTTCCATACGATGGGAATCACACTACTATCTCATGAGGCAAACCCTTTGTAAAGTCCACCAAAGCCCAAGCCCCACCCCATCCTTCCCTCTGGAGGCAGCTTTCCGAGGGGCCTGTCCACACCTCTGTTGTCTCCATGGAGCAGTCCAGCTGGAGCTAGCTATTCATGCGAAAACCTCTCTGATTCAGGGGAAAGGAGGTCTTGTGTTGGGGGAAGGAAATTTGCCCCTGAAGAGAAGGGCGTTGCCACATATGCATGCAGGAAATAAAGGTAACCCATTTGCAGTCTTCCTAGAATGAGCTGCGGCTTAATCCCTACAACACACCACTTGGCTCCTACATCACACCAACACACACACACACACACACACACACACACACACACACACACACACAGGTTGTCAAACCAAGACTCCTTCTGGCAGGGCTCCCTGGACCTATCTGCCAGAAGCAGGTAGGAGGATTTTGCTAAGACCTCTTGGAACACCCCAGAACAGTCACAGGAGTGGCTCCCCAGGCCACAGTAGTGCCTGCCCAGCTGAGAGGCCCACTACATCTGACTGGCACATTCCATCCATGCTCACAAGTCACTATAGATCTATGCCTTTACTCAGGAGACAGAGCAGGAGTTCTGACTATGCTACTAAAACACATTCCCAGCGGCCAGCAGGTATTGGCACTCTCCAAGCAGGCACAGCCACCCTGAGATTTGGAGCTCCTCCTTCCCAATGCCTGTCCTCAAGCAGGAAACAGACACAGGTGGGTTTGGTTCCAAGCCATCACAATGGAGTATTGCACTAAAGCTAGTCGTAGCCTTTTTGGTGGCGAAGGGTCTGCCTTCAAAAACACAGCATCTGTGAAGCACAACAAAGCAAAGCTCAATAAAACCAGGTGTGCCTGTGAACCCACATCAGAGCCACCTGGGAACATCGAAGCAGCTGGAGGGCAGGGGGGAGGCCAGGATCCGGTCCATTCCCCGTAGCTTCACCTGGGTTAACGAAGTCTTCCTGGAGACTTGTTAGTAGCCCCTCCATCCACTCTCCTCTGCATAAGTCCTTCCTGAGCCATGGGCAACCCAGATCTCAAGTCTGTACTCTATGGCTATCCCTGATACTTTGGTATGGGTGAGCAGGCTCGTGAGATACATTCTGGTCTTAATTTAAAAAAATAAAAAAAGAAAAACAAGAAAGAAAGAAAAACTCAAAACAAGATGAAGCGGAAACTTGCCAGAGCTAGTTACATAGTTGAAAAGAGAACAAGTTTTTGCTCAAAGTCAAATCCCAGCATTTATCATGTCTTTGTTTTTATTTGGCAATCACCACATGTCCGGCAATAATCTAAATGTTTTCATCTAAATGCATTAATCCACCTCTGCCTTATCAAACCGAGGTGAACACTGTGCCCTGGCAAAGGCAGAGCTTTATCCTAAGATGCTGGAGGCTGAGGAACCAGGCTGGGCAGAGAGGTGTGGAAGGGAGGGGTAAGGGGGTGAGGAAATCCAGCCTCAGGCCACTGAGTCTCTGGGCAGCAGGACAGATTCTAGATAAGGTCCTCTCCTCATGTGACAGCCTTGGCCCTCCACCAGTCATCTGGATCCCTGATCCTGGCCCTACACCAGGCCCCTGCGTAGAGGAGGTCCTCAGGGCTGGTTGCCTTTCCTCAGATAGGCTCCCCCCTGCCATGGACCCCACTCCAATGGATGTGTCCCTAAAGTTTGTCTAGGAAAAAAAAAAAAAGGTGTTTGGATCTTGGAATACATTTTTCCATAGAATTGATAGATTTGTAGACGAAAGGAGCCACATGCTAACCTGACAAGCTCAGGGGAGGCCTGCGTGGCAGTCTTGCAAACTCAGAGACACGAAGGGAAAGTGATTGAAGGATCATGTGTGGGAGGTTAATTTTGGCCAGGACATGGGACATACAACTTTAATTATATTCTGTGGATGAAAAGGAATACATGCTAACCTGACAAGCTCAAAGAAGGCCTGTGTGGCAGCGTCTTGCAAACTCAGAGACCTAAAGGAACCACAAAAGATGGTCTGAAAATTAAATATTTAACTACAAACAGGTTATAGTGGGTAGTCATGTCCTAAGCCAATATCTTCACTGACAAGGTCAACCTTTACCTTTTCTGAGCCTATCTGTCTTTTTGCATTTATGATAACATACCCTTGAAATGTCTGGGTAACTTGTAACTTCCCTTTTTCTGGAGCCCCTGGGGCACAACCAAATGTGCTGGGCCTCAGGACAGATATCATAAATTCCTTCACTATCATGTTAATTGAATTTCATATAACTCACCTATGTCCCTCCTTTGATTGCAATGTATAAATACAAATGTAACCCCACCATTCTCCGGAGCATTATCTCAATTCGTTGAGGTTCTGCTTCCTGGCATATGTCGGCAGTTTGGCTCAAATAAACTCACAAAAATTCTTTATAGGTTTCAATGGGTTTTTTTACGTTAACAGGTTGGTGGATGCAGTCCCAGAAAAACGATTTAGTACACATGCTTCCACACTAAGCACTAACAAGTATGAGTGCTGATACCATAAAAGCTCTCCCCACTTCCCATCAGCCCGCGTACAGCCAGGCCACAGGACAGAAAGGAGGACTCATGAGCCTTCACACCCACCCTGGCACTGGCTGCCAGCAGACACTTCCCCTCCGAGTCCTTGGCCTACAAGACTCCAGCCTTAGCTATCCTGAAGGCCGAATTCACCCAAACTTGGTCTTTCCCGTTTTTCATTGCTTAATGGAATCTCCATCTGGACCTTCTGGCAACTTCTCTCTGGCCAAACCCACTGTGCTCCAAAGGCAAGAGCCCAAGGCCAGAGGACCAGGAGGCCCGGGTTCTGTCACCAGCAGCCGAGCCTTCTTCTGGGCGTCACCATTCTCCGGAGTAAAAATATAAGGGCCAATGCAAGAAACTACCCAGGGCTCCCTCCTGATTCCAGAGACACAGCCACTCTCATTTGCCTTTCCTCTTCTATGTCCCTCCAAGCTCTCATGCAGCTAACAATTGCCTCCTTCTTTTCCCAGCAAACTAGCACAAAATGTCAGTGTCCAATTTGACTCTTTTCTCCCTCCCTCAAAGCCAATCAGTCCCCAAATCCTGCAGGATTTCTTGGCAAGCTCACCCGCTTCTGTTTCCTCTTCTCCATCTCTACTGCTGTTCCCTTGATTTAGGTCTTAATCTACTTCAGCGGGTTAGTCCAACAGTGCATTCTCACAAGAAGTTCCCCTCTCCCTCCAATCTGCCCTTCCCCATCCTGAATCCTTCTCAAAGCACAGCTTTCACGTGCCTTTTCCTTATTCAAAGGCCTTCAATGTCATTGGGATAAAATTTAAGTTCTTTTGCTTCAAATTTTCAAGGCCTTCTATGATCTATCCACAGGCCCCACCTCTCCTGATGTCCCCTCTCCACCTCACCTGGTGACTCTAGCCATGTGGGCCACTCCTCATTGGGCTTGTCCCAGTCTTTCATGTTCTGGTCTTATTCCCTCCCTCATCTCCTACACAAAATAACCTGCCCTTAACCCTTTACTGAGGCAAAATTGCAAAACCAGCTAGCTCAAGGCTCCCGTCTGTCACCAACTCTTCCTGAACATCTGCCATGTGTAGGCTGCACAGCAGGGCTGATGCAGCCCTAGAGCAGCTCTGAGTTTGCAGGGTGTGTGGCTAGAGATATGCAAATGAGGTGCCTAAGTACTGTTACAGAGATCTGTATTTGATGCTATACATATGCAATAGTAGAGAGCAGAGTAAACATGATGTGGGGGTGGGGGAAGGAGAGGTGTTTCAAGAGTTTGATCTACATTAATATGAAGGATTAATAAGAGTTAGTTCATCTGGCAGAGCAGAGACCAAAGGGCCTTCCAGGAAGAGGAAGTAATATTTGCAAAGGCAGAGAGGCACAAAGGATAGATGGGGGACAGTGGAGATGCAGCTGGGGAGCTAAATTATCATCAGCCTCTGCAGAGCCCTGAATGCCATACAAAGTTGTTATACTTTCTCCTTTCAAAGAGGCAATCTTATTCCATCTGTGTCTAGACTTTCTTTCTACAGGTGTGTTACAGAGGCCAAGATTACCATACAACAGGAAACATGGCCATTCAAAGCATCGTGCACAATGAATGCTCAGTTATCAGTGTGCAGAACAGTGTATGCGACAGAGAGAGGAAAAGAAAGTAAGAATTACCAAGGAACACCAAACTAAGAATTACCTAGAAGCACAAAACAGGTATCACACATTTCCTGAAGACAAAGCTGAGTGTTAGCAGCCCCCTGGAACTCTTGGGGCCACCTGGGTCTAAAGCTAAACGGATGCTCTTGGACAGCACCTCCCAGAAGATTATTTACCTGGTGCCTGAGAGACAAGAAGGGATCTCCTGAAGATCTACAAGGTCGAACCAGACCTGGCTCTCAGGGTACCATCAAGTATTGAAGCCAAAGAATGATGCCAGGAAACACAAAGTGGAACTGTTCTGAAGAAGGAGGAAGCAGGAAAAAGTAGTGACTCAGGAAAACACAAAGCTGCCAAATGTTTTAGCCTGGTTGTGCCCACACCAAGTGGTGACATGTCACTTTACTTTTCCCCTGAGTGTCACCTCTTGAATGGGGGTGCCCTGTCTGGGAGCTTAATAAATGCTTAAATGCCTCCTAGTGTGTTCACATTAGCCCTTCCTTCTCATATTTTGCAATAGGGACTCCACCAGAGGATTTTAAGCAAAGAAGTGTCATGAGCAGATTTATATTTCAGAAAAACAGTTTTCTGCCCGGTAAAAAATAACTTCAAATCTTACCCCAAATGTTATAGTCCTAAGTGCATGCCATCCCTCCTCCAAAGCTGGATTCTCTCTCTTTTATAAAAAAAGATTTTTTTTTTAAATTGATTTCAGAGAGGAAGGGAAAGGGAGAGATAGAAGCATCAATGATGAAAGAGAATCATTGATTAGCTGCCTCCTGCACGCCCCCCACAGGGGACCAAGCCCGCCCCGGGCATGTGCCCTGACCAGAAATCAAACTGTGACCTCCTTGTTCATGGTCAATGCTCAACCACTGAGCTACACGGGTCTGGCCAAAGCTGAATTCTTTCAGAATCGCTCTTCCCTCCTCCCTTGGCCTGTGCAGTCAGTTCAAGAGACTGACAGGACTTCTTCCTAGACCCCTGTCTTACAGATTCTCTCTCTAGAGTCCCTCCTGCCTCAGTGCCCCACTATCTCACACCAAATATAAGGCCTCATCACTTCTATCCTAATTGACTTTCTAGGGTCCTATCTGGGGCCTCCACCCCATGTCTTTGCCCCCTGGTCACTTCTTCCCACAGCATCGCCAGGAGTCCACCACAGCTGGTCCCACCCAGCCTTCACCTGGGGAAATCAGCATCACCTGGGGAAACTTGGTTAAAAATATCCCAAATATACGTAATAGGAATAGTTTAAAAGCTCCCCCAGGCGATTCTGAGGCATAGCCAGGCTTGCAAACTACAGCTCTAAATCCTGGTTACAGATAGTGAAGGGCTCTCACAACCTAGGAACAGGTTAGAAATGCGGAATGTCAGGCCACACCCTTGACCTAGAGATCAGAATCAGCATTTGAACAAGATCCCCAGGCGATTCTTAAGCTTGTTACAGTCCAAGAGCACCGCTCTCAAGTGTGGCCTGGCCACTCATCCCACAATACCAACGTTTACTGGGTTTTCTCCACATCAGATTAGGGTTTGGGAAGCTGGGAGGGTCTAGGGCAAAGGTCCCTGACTGTAAGCTCACAGAAACATCCATCCTTCCCCTGCTTCAGGCCCATTATTGGCTTCCATGCTTTCAGACAAAGTCCAGACCTCACCACCTGCTGGGACCATGTTTTTCATCCTTGTCAACTTTACTGCCTACCACCCCATAGGGGCCAGCTGGAGAACTTGCCACTTCTCAGGGCTAGCTGGTGCTTGCTGGCTACACAGCTCCCACAGCCCAGGTCACACACTGCCCACCTCTGCCGGGAGAAACTCAGGAAACATTCTTCAAGGTCTATTACATGACACCTCTTTCTTGACATTATCCCAGATTCTCCCTGCTCAGATGAAAGATAGGAATTCCCACCACTCTTTGCTCATACTTCATGCACTGGGTAAGTAATCTGGGAGGTTAGCACACTTGCTACAGCGACCCCAGTAAAGCAGTGACCATGGTACTGTTTGTCCCCCCAGTAGCAATAAGCTAGCAACTGGCACATCCTCCAATCTCAAAGAAATAATAATAATGTGTTAAATTATCACCCACTTCAAAGTCATTTGAAGATGAATTTAAGCCGAATACAAATGGGCTGTCTCTCTTAAGCCCCAAAGAGAAACATAATCTCTAAATCAAACAACATTATGTGTTTTCCATATACAAATAATAACCAAAGACTGAACATGCTGAAGATGAATTCATTATTTTTACAGCCAATTACCTTTCTGTCGTTGGGCATTTTACTTCACAAAATGCAATAACATTTGGAAACACTTCAGGTTTGTATTATAATCAATTCAGGAACTGGGAGAGGAAGGAGAGAGATGAAGAGAAAGACAGAAGTAGACCCAAACTGGAAAGGGAGACGGATCCATACCAAATACCCAGCTGCTGTAAATGTAAAAATATAATACTCTGCATTTATTTTTTTTAATAATTAAAAAATGACCAGAATGCCTGTTTTGATCCCACCCAAACTTTGAAAAGTTCTGGCCTTAGCTATATAACTTTATTTTTATCTGAGGGAAAATTGGGGTCTGGAGTGGGGATGTCAGGAAGGGGTGGAGGAGCCCACTTTCAAGTAGGACCACCCCCTTCCTGCTGTCTAGTGGGAGGCAGTGGCTCCAACGGTTCAAAAACCTGTTGCATTCTTGCAATTACGGTATAGAGCTGGTCTCGGCCAAGGCTTAGCATCCGGACACACGCTCTGTCACACAGATTTACTTGGGCAAACAGACCGTAAACTTCCCGACCACTTTGGGCTCTCTAGGTTACGCTGCTGCTCCAGCGGACCGAGCAGAGCTCACATACCACACAGCCCTGAAGGGGCGACCACCCAGCGCACCTCCAGGGACACCCTAGCACCTGTAGGGGCGCAGACTGTCCCTAGTCCCGGGCAGAGCAGGGTGCAGGCTCGGAGCAAATCCACCGGAGCTATACCGTCCTCCCAGCCTTCCGGCCAGAGAAGGGGAAGAGGGTCCCCGTCCTCGCGCTGGGGACACGCTCTGACGCCATCCTGCCCCTGGCCTCCACTCCGCGGGTGGTTCTAGGATCTGGGGACCCAGGGTCCCAGGCAATGCCCCTGCGGGGTCTGCAGCGGGCCTGGGGGCGTGGAGAGAGCCCACTGACCTGGGTGCGGGACTCCGCTCCGGGCGGCTCAGGTGTGCGGGCCGCTCCCGTGTCCTTCCCACCTCCGAACATGAGAGCTGCGAGCCGAGCTGCAGGTCACTGACCCACCGACCAACTGACCGACCCACCAGCGGACTGGCCGGCAGCGGCCGGGTCTGGAGCCCACGTGACGGGGGCGGGGACCCACGGAGGCTCATCCCGAGGCGC
>NW_006296007.1:210983-227893 GCF_000327345.1 Myotis davidii
CCCATCCCCGCACCCTTCCCGCCCCTGGAGGCCGCCGGACGGTTCCCGGCTCTCAGTCCTGGGTTTCTCCGGCCCTTCAGCACCATCCCCCGGCGGAAAGAGAGGAAAACGGGGAAGCAGAGAGGGAATTCGTGCCGCGAATTGCAGAGAAAGAAGCCATAGAAAAACCGATTAGAGGCACACACAGCGCTACTACCCTTTGGATGGCCGGACTCCCGGGCCGGTGTGATTCTGTCCCAATTGAGGTTGGCCAGAGGGAAGCCTCTCATTCCCTGTCTCCCCCGTCCAACCCCAGCCCGCCCCTCAGTATGCCCTGAGGCACCCCATGCACTTGAGCCCCTGGACTTGGGGTGAAGGTCCTTCTAGTGGTCAGCGCCATCTAGAGGCCCTGGTGCCCTGTCTTGTGAACAGCTGAGGACAAGAAGCAGCTCCCGGTGCCCAGCACCAAGGCTGGGGTCGGCCGGCCCAAGAAAAGCGTTGACGGTCTGACCACAGGAACGGATTCTAGAATCTGGGCAGGACCGGGCCCTGAAGACCTGTCCAAAGCCTTCCCCTAGAGCAGTGATGGCGAACCTTTTGAGCTCGGCGTGACAGCATTTTGAAAAACTCTTAACTTAACTCTGGTGCTGTGTCATATATAGAAATTTTTTGATATTTGCAACCATAGTAAAACAAAGACATATTTTTGATATTTATTTTATATATTTAAATGCCATTTAACAAAGAAAAATCAACCAAAAAAATGAGTTCACGTGTCGCCTCTGACACGTGTGTCATAGGTTCGCCATCACTGCCTAGTGCATGGCCTGAATCCCCTTTGGTTGTACTGCTAGGTTGTTGCCCTGCCTAGGCCTCCAAGCACTAGTTGCTCGGTTCAGCTGATTAAAATCCCTGTGTGGGCCTCAGATGGCAGCGACACCAGGGACTCTGGCATAGTACCCAGTTCTGGCAGGAGTCACCACAGCCCTGGCCTCAGTTTTGTTTTTTTCTTCTCTACATTTCTACAGGCTGGAGTGTTGACAAATGCCACAAGACACATCTTTTTTCACATTATCCCGGTGGTCTGAAATTACCAGTGTGCCCAGAAGATGTACATATGAACAGGACTTAAGCCAGCCTGGCAAATATGAGACTCCGGCCACTGCAGGAACCCGGCCAGAAGCAGACTAAGGGCAAAGCTAGCAGAGGAAGGCTGGGGCCCACAAGAGTTGTGTTACAACAGGACACCCTCCAGTTCTCTTTCACTTCCTTAAAATAGCAGCAGGCAGGCTTCTGTGGAGGAGGCTGCCGCAGTTCAGAGTTTATGGGTGTTCCCAAGTCCCACATGTCATTGCCACAGGGGGCCCACTGCCCAGCCCCCAGCCCCCAGCCCTCAGAAGATGCTAGTCTGTTCTCGGAACTATGCCATTGCTTTAAAGAAATCACTTTAAAGAATGGTGTCAGTCACTGGCTCTCAAGCGCATTTGCACTGTGGAACCACTTTGGTGGAGGGGACTCAAAAATGTACCTGAGTCCCACCTCCAGAAGTTCCGATTTGATGGTTTGGGGGTTTGGCCTGGCATTAGGATTTTTGAAAGCTCCTCAAGTGCTTACATGCAGTAAAGTTTAAGAACCATTAGTATAGGTCATAGGGACTTTAATCTGGACTAAAATCCAACAAAAACCCCAGAGCTAACAGGCGATTTACCTGGAAGAAGCCCAAAGTGTACAAAAGTGGTACATTACTAGGGGCTTCCTGGGGAAAATGTCTTGACCTAAAAGAGTAATTCTAGCGGCAGGAATTTCAGGCACCATGTGGGTGGTTAGTCAAAAGTGCACCCTGCAAAACTATCAATTCAAAAAAACAAAGCAGGTCACAAATGAAAGTCACCCTCTCCTCTGAGCTTCCAAAGGAACCATGTGCCCAGGACTCGCACGTAGCTCCACTCCCTAATAACTCTACTCTCCCCTCCTCTGAGAGACAGCTCACATCCCTTCTCCCTGTGAAGTGGGTAATCTTCTTTTACCCATAGGGTAGGGTATGTCCCCAAACCCATGGACCAGGTAATATCATCATGTGCATGCATACCTGCCTCATTCCACGATGGATTTGCGCTTTCTGTATCCCTCTATTAGGTAATCGCAATGTATCCATGGGGTGAGTAATCTTATTCTGCCAACGATCCACTCAAATGCTACAGAGAAGAAAACCTCTCTTCACTGCGTATGGCCCCGCCTGAGCTTGGCAGAGTCTGGAAAACAGCTGCAAGTATACAAAGCAAACCCTCTCATGTGACCAACCTGGGAACACAGGGGCCTCCGCACATGACACAGACTGGCACCAGAGCCTGCACTTGTGACCCGAACCTGGCTGAATTGGACTAAGGCGTGGGAAAGATTTTGAAGAAGCCCCTCTGGCCAGGCACAGCTGCCCTCTGTCCCCTGTGCCACATGGCACGCCTGCTGTGGCAGGGAGTCACTTGCAGGCTATTTGGCTTCCATCCAGATTCCAGAATATTTACCAAGGGCCTCAGTGTATTGAGGCTTGTTCACTGTAAACCCAGGCCTGAAACTGCTTTGCTTGAGGGCATGTAGGCAAATTAACCTGATGAAGTGTGTTTGCTTAGTGTCAGCTTTATTGTATTTCAAGCAAGAAGAGAGATGCTGGGGAATAAAGACCAGATGAGGCTAGAGGTCGGGTCCTCATCCGCAGACTGGTTTTCTGGAGGAAGTAGCTTCTGAAAGGCTTATAGGAAGGTCTTGTGTGAACATGAAAAGTGGTTAAAGGGAAGACCATTATTTTTGGTATGAAATCATGAACGTATTGCTTATAAAGATTGGGTGAACAAACATACATATCGAGTGTCCCCCCAGAAATGTATACACACACTTTGAATAATTATAAAAGCAGTGTTTATTAAAATACATTTCATTTTCAAAATTGAGCTGCCGGCTGTTAAAGGGTGCATACATTTTTTGGAGACACCCTGTATTTGGTGTTTCCTTGGGCAATGACAAAACTATGGGACTTGCAGTATTTTATTGCTCTGCCTTTCATTTTGTAGCTATGTTATTTTCAATGGCTCACCTAAGTTCTTCTCATCTCTAAAATGGCATCTTTAAAATTTTGTTCTGCATACAACACCATGATAAGAATTAAATGTGTAACAAAGGTGCAAACACTTTGCACCTGGAAGGTGGTATTCAAATGCTAATGTGTTTACCTTATTATTATATCTGCCTAGCTTGGTAAAGAGACAGAGCTAGGGGAAATCCAGATTAAACATCAACAAAAAAAAAGTGTACCTTAGTTAGGCAGTAAACACGGAAGAATATCAAAAGGCATTTGTGAAAGAGGAAAGCATCTGAGCAAAGGCCAGAGGAGGGAAAAGCCAGCAGTATCAGAGGATGGCCTGCATGTCTGACTGCTTGGAGGGGTTGGGTGGGTGGAGTTAGAGTCAATGCTAGCAAAAGAAAAGGCTGGAAGCAAACTGGGTCGGAATGTGGAGGGCCTTGATCGCAAGACGTTTGGACGGGTAATGGAAGTTGTTGAAAATTTCTGAATGCCAGACTCTCCTTTAAGCTCTTGGAAGATCTCTAAGGCAGCAACATCTGGGAGGAGGCACATGCATTCCGACTTCTAGACCCTCTCATTGTGTGTGATTGGAGGGAGACAGTATTGCAAAGGGGTTGTGGCCTCAGTGTCCTGGGGAGCAGTTTCCAAGGCCAAGGCGCTCTCCCTCTGGCTGTAATGCGTTACTTCACAGGCTGCTTTCTCTTTGTCTGGAGTTTGTAAATGATCTGGTTTCCATCATTCCAGGCATAGAGCTGCTTATCTCTGGCATTGTAATGGATCATGGAATGACTCCTCGGCCGCCTGGGAAAGAACAAGTTGGGCAGATCCTCCTCACTGATAGTGCCCCGTGGGTCATAGACACAGGTGATGCAATGCGGGCCGTGGCCACCAGAACGATAGACCACATAGAGGACCCCGCACAAGAGGAACCCCGCTTCAGCGTCCTGGCTGCTGCATGGAGTGTCCCATGAGTGTTCCACTCCAAGTGTGCCAGGCTCAATTTTTGTGAGAACCAAATGGCCATGGAGGCCTGGCCCTGCGTGGATGGCCCAGAGCCCGTGCTCATCCACGGCCAGGTCAATGTAAGTTGAAGGGGAGTGCTGGTAGACCAGGGCTCGGCCTGCCCCTCCTGGGAGCAGCATCCGATCCTCCACGGTCCTCTTCTGCAGATTGTATTTGACTATCTCATTGGGAGTCCCTTGGTTATGAAAAAATAGGAAACCTTTGTAGACCACTTGGCCTGTTCCCTGCCAGGAATGTGGTAAGATCAGCTTCCGGGGGCCTGGCTTGGTGCTATCTTCCAGGAGGGCCTGCATGTTTGCAAATTCCCGAACGGTGTTATTTCTGGATCCGATTAAGAAATAAACCTTTGGAGAGTTGCTGGCAGCATCTTTCATCCAAGAGCCATCTGTGTCCAGAGTCTTCTTCACTATTTTCAGAGACTTTATGCCTATCAGCATGTTGTCACAGCCTGGCCAAATAGGAGAAAAAGGGAAGGTTACTTTATAAACATGAAATATCTGCTTTTCTCAAAGATGGCTTTTCCCCCCTTCATTGTCTAGAATGAAGTTATCACACAGATCAATGACAATTATGGTATGATTCAATGAATCCAATAATTAAATGAGTAAATGGGCCTCTGCTAAGGGAGTTGCTGTCCAGTTAGAAGAGTCAGCATTTCATTCAAGTTAGGATACAAACAGCCACTTGATGTCAAAAGCCCTGTTCACTCTCTAGAGCACTTGGGGGTTGAGACAGGGAGAATGACTTAGGTGTGAAGCTGCCTAATTCAATTCCATTTGCCAAGGTTTTATTGGGTATCTACTGTGTTTTTAGCATATAATACTCCCAGAACAGTGCTAAATATTAAGGGTAAAGAAATCTATTTCTGATATTGCCATGAAGACAAAACAAAACATGCCTTAGCTAAGATAAGAGACACTGGGAGCAGAACCAAATCACCCCAGTTCACCCAGCCTAGATCAACAAATCCTAATTCAATCACAGACCATGAGAACAAATGATTGTTGTTTTAAGTTATCCAGTTTTGGTTTTGGTTTGTTCCACAGTATTTTTGAAGCAATAGATCTCTTTTCTACTGTATAATCTCTCTCTCTCTCTCTCTCTCTCTCTATATATATATATATATATACGTAAATATATATATATACATACATATGTGTGTATATTCACACACACATATGTGTGTGTGATAGTTTTTCTTGTATTATTATTTATTAACTATTGTATTATTTGCCATACAAACAACTGTAAACCTACTTTTGCCCCAACACACACACACACACACATAAAATCAACACTAGATCATCATCTAGTGAAGGACTCTGGCCCTAAACTACTAGAACATCATAAGAGCTCTATTCACCCAATCATTTATTTATTCATGAACTCATGCATGCATTTAGTCAGCAGACATTGGACACCTATAAAGGCAAGATACTGACCTGGGTGTTATGAGCTGGGGGTGCCATGGGCTGAGATGCAACGATAACTTAGGAATAGTTCTTGCTTAATACATATTTGACTAACTAGGATAAAAAGCTTAATGTGAATTTTTTTTTACAAAAGAAGAACAGGGAATAGAGATGTCATTTGAGGAGGTAGAGGCTAATCTGCATTTGAATTGGCCCTTGAAGAATGACATTCTAAGATAGGTGGGAAGAACATTCCTGACAGTTAACAAAACCAAATTTGGGAAAAATCCTCCAAGATTAGTGTTAACAACATAGTATCAAATTTAAAGCAATTTGAGGCATCAAATTTATGCCTCAAAGTAGATGCATAAAACAAAGTAGTAGATTGAAACCAGATTTATGCTTGGAACCTTGAGGGTGGGGTTAAGGAAGATGGATTTTATTTTACAGGCAGATAGGGAGCTACTGCGGATTTTGAGCAAGGGTGAGCAATGATCAAGCTGTTCAACAAGATTAATTAGCTGGCAGTCATGTGTATAATAGATACTTGGGAGAGAGGCCAAAATCAGGGAAACCAATTAGAATATTTCTATAATTCAAACAGCATGATAAGGATATAAACTAGGTGGAGGAAAATAAAATGAAAAGAGGGGTTTACATTTTTCTAGCTCCTCATTGCCATTTCAGACTATTATAATTCCACTTTTGTGCAAAAAACAACAACAAACCCAACCCTTCCTTTGTAGCTTATACTGCCATCTCCTAGTCTAAGTAACTGACTATTGTCCAGGATGCTACCCCAAATGCATCAAGGGCCTGAGCTCTGCAACCTCTTCCACTCAACAGCACCTTACTTTCAAGTCACTTTAGCAACGCCCTCCCGTGGCCATACTCTGGATCCCCTCTCCCTTTAAAACTATTCCCTACCATAAATCTAAATCTCTAATATCCTACCTTCACCACCACCACCATCTTATTCTTCACTTCTCAGTCCTTTGCTCTGACACCCTCCGTTCTTCCATTTCCTCACGCTGTCCAGTCCTCCACCTCTACTTTCTCCCAGGCCACCAGCCTTTTCTTGGCCTCACTTTCTTTCCTGTCCATCCTAGATCACTGTAATAGCTCTCTGACCAGCACCTTCACCCATATATCTCTCATTACTTCACAATATTCCACTCTACAAAAATCCGTTCACACATCTGTCTCTGCCCTGGAGAGTGCACTGGTGGAGAAAATCTCACAATGGTGCATCCTGGTGCCACTACACATTGGGGGTCTCCAACCTCAGCTGAGCCCTAAATACAATACTGCTTTTCATGGTTAGCCTCACATCTTCCACATATAGCAGCTATTTTACACCTTCCACAATTATCCCACCATTCCCTTCATAACAACAGATCAACCATTTGAAAAATGGACACCAGTAGACATGAACTTCCTTGACTTCTTTTCCCTCACTTACAAACTTTTTCTTCAGTTGTTCCTGCCCTTGTTACCCTCCCACACATTTTAGAAGAGGCCATGCCATTCCTCCTGTCCAAGGCTAACACATTCACTGTGCTCTGGCCTCATCCTTTCCTGGCTTCTTCTAGACCTCCTTGATGAGTTATCACCTTTCTGTTATCTTGACTTTCTCCTTCACTATGAGTTCTTTAACATCTTGTAAACATCTTGTAAACATCTTGCCTGCATTAAAAAAAAAACCTCTCTCAGTATACACCCTTTTCAAGTTACTTCATTAGATTCTCCTACAGAATAGTCTACTTCCTCATCTCCCATTCTTTCACATCATTATAACTTCACAGAAACGACTCTTCATAATGTTACCAGGAAAAAAATCAGACCTTTTATGTCCATATCTTCCTTGGCCTTTCTGTAGCATGACATCATTGATCAATTCCTCCTTCTTGAAGATTTCTCTTTCCTTGATCTCTGTGTCACCACTGTCTCTGTGTGCCTACTTGTTTTTACCTCTGACTGCTTATGGCAAAGACAATGTCTGTGTTCATCAAATGCCATTTCATTTTCCTCATCCCTAGTTACACACTCCTTTGAAGTTAGGCTGCAGCCAGTGACCTACAATCTGTCCAGTGGGAAATGGACTGAACTGGTATAATCCATTTCCATCTTGCCATTTAATATGCTATTTTTCAGAAATAGCACCTTTAGAGTCTTAGAATTTTGGGTCAAGATGATATTAGTTCTACTGGTCATTTCAGGGGTTATCAGTTCTAATTGAGGACTTGTTGGGCCTGCTCTGTTAGTCAGTCTATTGTGAGGTGAGTGTTATCATGGGGCAGAAAGTATGAAAAACTCTGTGGGTCTCCCTCAAATACTGATGAGGTCTATATCATGGGTAGGAGAGGATGGTCTTAATAGGAGCATGGAACTCTATGGTCCTCCCTCACTGACTGGAGGGTGAGGTGGTGAAATGATACACATGTGTATAACAGTCTCTTGAGGAGAACTGGGCACGCTGAGGGCCTCCTTAAATACTTCCAAAGACTTTGGTACAAGAAGCTGATGTGCCAGTGGGTTGTCATTTTCTGCTTAATAAATGTTTGGGTTCTGTGGGTCAACTGGAGGTCACCTAGAGTTAGAGGACAAGAAATAGGGTGATGGGAGAGAAACTGGACACAAGAAAGAAAGGTGCACAGTCAGAGAAGTCTCACAGGTTCTAAGGTAAGTAAGCATTTTTTTTTTAAATCAAACTGCTTGTTACTCCAGATGTTTGGGTAGAAATTCTACCGTAGATCCTTAATCAATTTTTCACTCACCATTATCATACCTTCTCTTTCCTCAAGCCTCCATCATGCCCTCCTCACTCTCCTATGAAGATATTGCCTCTTATTTCACTGAGAAAATAGGAGCAACCTGAGAACTACAACTCCTCCCTGGATTACTGTGACAGTCTCCTACTTGGTGACCATACCTCTGTCCTTGACTCCCATAGTCCATTCCCAGCCAAAGGGGTCATTTTAAAATGTGAGTCAGATCATGTCACATGTCTGCTCAAAACTCAGGAGTGACTTCCCATCTCACTGAGAGTAAAACTCGAGTCTTTGCCTTCCAGAGCATATGTGAGCTCCCCCTACTGCCTCTCTGGCCTTGTCTCCTGCAACTTTCCTACCTTGTTCATTTTGTTCAGCTTCACTGGTCTCCTTGCTGTTCCTCAAATTATGCCAAGCATTGTCCTGCCCCAGAAATTGGACACTCTTTGTTTCTTTTGCTTGCAACCCAACTATCTTCCCCAAGATTTCTCCATGGCTTCCTCCCTCACTTCCTTTAGGTCTGTTCTCAAATGTTCCCTGATCACTAAAGCCTTTTCTGACAACCTGATAAAAAATGGCAACCTCTTCTCCAGCTCTCTATAACCCTTTTCTCTCATTCATTTTCCTCTGAAGTGCTTCCTATTTTCTATCTGACCTATCATAAACTCATCTGTTAACATACAGTGCTTGACTTCCTTCAATAGAATGTAAACTCCATGAGGGCATGAGCTCTGTCTTATCTGTTTCACTCACTGCTGCATGTCTTTCCCCTAGGATAGCAACTAGCACACAGGCCAGTATTTGCTGAATGAATGAATGAATGAATGAATGAATGAGTTTTCTAACCATCAAATCTACCAATTGCACCTAAACCCATACCCTCTGCCTTCTCTCCTGCTCTGCTTTTTCAGTGGATCTAATCCCCTCTCACTACTCAAGGATATAGCACATGGAATTATCCCTCCTCTCCTGCCTCAATAGTCTCTCCCTTCCTATTGGATCATTCCCCAAAGTAAATAGAACTTTCTAGTGTGGTTCCATTTCTCTGTTTCACTTTACAATAAAACCCCTTAAAAGAGGACTTCCCTCACCTCCAAATACCCGCCAAGCTACTCTAATCAGCTCTAGTTCTCCACTGGTCTAAATTCCCTTGCCCCTCCACTAAACCAGTTCTTGTCACGGTCTCTGACAAGCTTCATATTTATAAATCCCAGGGTCCTTTCTCAATCTTCAACCTATTCAACCCCTCGAAACTTTTTCTTCTCTTTTTTTTGGAGCACCCCTCCCATCTTTCGGGCTTTCTTTCTTGGCATCCATTGCTGGTTCCTTCTCATCATCTACCTTTCAGTGCTCTGTCCTCATACTTCTTTTCTCTACAATAACTTTCCAAGTCACCTAATTCTACCACATGGCTCTGAATCCCATATAAATTCTAAATGATGAATTCCAAATTTATATCTGGAATAATGTCTTATCTTGATATACCTACTTAATTCCAAACTAATTTATCCAATTGCCTACTCAATGTCCCTGCTTAGATATCTTTTAACTTAACCCATCTAAAGCAGAACTCCTGCTTTTATCCCCCAAACTCTCTTTAATCCCACTCTTCCCATTTCTGGTAAGAACCATCCAACAAATTTATTTTCTGGAAGTCCTGCCTGATTCTTTTCCCTCCATTTCTCCCACACCAGCAAGTTATGATAGTAAAACTTACTTTTAAATTATGACATTATACTTAAATTAAAATGTTTAAATGCATCTCTCTCCCTCTCTTCCTACCACCTCTTCCTTTGTACTCCTTGAATCTTCTCCTCTTGCCTAGACCATAACAATAGTCTCTAACTTCTCTCCCTTTTTTACTCTTGCTGATATACAGTATCTTCTCCACAAAGCTCTGTCTTATCTGTTTCACTAACCTGCTAAGAGTAAATTATGTGACTAACCTGCTAAATCCTTTCTACTATCACTCTTGGAATAAAATCCTAATCCCCTACCCCAGTGATGGCGAACCTATGACACGCATGTCATAGGTGACACGTGAACTCATTTTTTTGGTTGATTTTTTCTTTGTTAAATAGAATTTAAATATATAAAATAAATATTAAAAATATAAGTCTTTGTTTTACTATGGTTGTAAATATCAAAAAATTTCTATTATGTGACACGGCACCAGAGTTAAGTTAGGGTTTTTCAAAATGCTGACATGCTGAGCTCAAAAGGTTCGCCATCACTGCCCTACCCTGTCCTAAAGGACCTACATGATATGGCTGCTGCCTATTTCTGGGACTTTATCCTCTCCCCTCCACTCCCTTGCTCACTGCCTTGTGACTACCTTGGCTTTCCTGCTATTCTGGGAGCAAGTCAAGTTTGTTTCTGCCTCAGGGCTTTTGCACTTGCAATTCTTTCTGCCTGGGGTGATCATTTTCTTGATCTTTCCACAGTCTGCTCCTACTCATCTTTCAAATCACAGTTGCAATATCATCTCTTTAAGAATCATCTTGAGACTACTGCACCTAAATTTAAAATGATGTCCTATAGCCCATAGCATCTTTTCCTATTTCCTTGAGATCACTTATCACATTCTGTAATTATGTTATCTATTTTACTTATTAGCTTATTGCCCTTCTCCCCCACCACATGTAAGCTCCACAACTGCAGGGCTTTTGTCTTCATGTTTACTATTGGACCCTACTGCCCAACTCAGTGCTCAGTGGGTTCAATAACTATCTATTGAATGAATGAGGAAAACAGCTTCATTCAAGTAGATGTCTTTCTAGGGCCTAAATAGTGCTTCATATCTGGAGTTGTGATCACAGTCCTGTCTTAAGTAAATACTATCTGTAAAGTACTTTAAAGCTTGTAAGATACTTTCAAATCCGTTACTTCATTTAAAAATCGGACACAAGGTTCTCGTTAAGGGAACACATGGCAGGAGTGGGGTAAGGACCAACCTTAGGTGGGAGAAGCTGAGTCCCAAGAAGGTCGGTCCTTTCAGTGGTCATGTTGTCACTGTCTGCTCCCAGAAGCTCACAGAACTTGCCTGTCCCCCAGCGTGGCCAGAGCCAGACGTTGGGATGAGATGTAGAAGTCTCTCAGCCATCAGCTGCCACCCCGTCCCCTGATAATATGCTCTGCCAGCCTGAGGGATTGCTTCCCTGTGGCCTCTGGGTCACCTTTGTTCTGATTGACCTGCATTAGAGAAAGTCAACCCCGGGGGAAGGCAGAGGAGCCTGGGCCAGCGGGAGCCTATGCACTGCAGGAGGAGCTAACAGAGGATCCCCAGCCACAGTGAGCCTTGGGCAGTGGCATGGAAGGAGCAGTGGGCTTCCCTGTTTACCAAGGCTCCTCTCTGCTAGGGCCCAGGATACCTTTTTTCAGTTTCACAAGCTCAAGCTGTCTCGTGTAAATGCTCTGCTCCTCCCATATTCTCTGGTGATCACAGAGGGTGAATGCTTGCAAGTTTAAGCTTCTAAGTCATAGGTTCTCAACCTGTGGATCGCGACCCCTTTGGGGGTTGAATGACCCTTTCACAGGGGTCGCCTAAGACCATTGGAAAACACATATATAATTACATATTTTTTTGTGATTAATCACTATGCTTTAACTATGTTCAATTTGTAACAATGAAATTGGGGGTCACCACAACATGAGGAACTGTATTAAAGGGTCGCGGCATTAGGAAGGTTGAGAACCACTGTAGTGATCACAGATACCTTTAATGGTGAGGAGAAGGGATATTAGAGAATCTTAGAAACAGTTTCCTATCGCTATCAAAAAACAAGCACAAAGGCTTGAGAAGTTATAATCTGCTTGGTACTGTGATAGGTATTTAGATTAATTTATCTAATTCTTAGAATAAGCCTACATGGTATATATTTTAATCTCCACTTCCCAAGTGAAAAAAAAGTAAAGGCTTGGATAAGTTACTTGGATAGGTCACAGAGCTGTGTCCTTGGAGCTCAGTCTGAGCCTGGAGGCAGGGCCAGCCAGGACACCTCCAGCCAGTCCCAGGGACATGTTGGAGGGGTGTGTACAGATGTGGTGAAAAGAGGTGAAGAGTGGGTGAGTCTGGGTGTGCCTACACAGGCACGGGTGAGGGCAATGAACTCCTTGGGACCTAACCACAGGGTGATACGATATATGCCTTAACAAGGAAGCCTCCCACCTGCCCAACCTTCTAAGAGAGAAGCCAGCAGGCTTGCCGCCTAGCTGGGAGGGATTATGTCTAAGAACAAAGCACGTTCAATATGTCACCCCTAAGAAAATGTTCATTTAAACTGGAGAAGTACACATTGGCAGTTACAAAATAGTCATGGGAATGTAAAGTATAGCACAGGGAATATAGCCAATAATATAACAGCTGTATATAATGTCAGGTGGGTACTAGACTCATCAGGTGGGGGGTGGGGGATCACTTTGTAAGGTATATAAATGTCTAACCACTATGCTGTACACCTGAAACTAATATAATATTGAATGCCAGCTGTAATTGAAAAATTAAAGTAAATTACAGTAGAAACTAAGACAAAAATTTTTCTCCTTCTATTCCTCCATTCTAATGCAGAATCCTTGGAGAAACAGCAAAACGAAGGGGTGTTGATAGATGGTCTATATCAGCAAACAGTTCTGGGGGAAAAGGAACAGAATTTCCCCCATGTGCTCCCTTCTGCTTCTCTTATCCCTCCCTGGTCGATGGAACCTGGGACTGCGAGTCAGAGCCCTGAGGGGTCTGAATTCCATCTCTGGTTCTCTCTGTGTCTCCCTAAAAGTCCCTTTGTCAATCTGGCCTTAGCTTAGCTTTCCCAGCCATAAAACAAGGGGTTTAGGCTGGATAGTTTTTAAGGGCATATATTTTGTAATTTTTATACATTCCTTTTTTGGAATTTGGGGAGGATAGACTTCCAGTGTTTGAGTATAAGGGTAAGTTGAGACTTCCTGCTGTGCTTCTCTTGAGAAGAGATAATTAGCAGGAGGACAGGAAGGATAGGAAATAAATGTAAAACCTTTGAGGCCAGCCAAGATGCAAATTATTGGCTCAAATAAACTCTTACAAATAATCACAAAGAAAGATGCAAATTACTTAACAGAGACAGTGGCATTCAAGGTTCCACCTGCAAACCAAAGAACAGAAACCTGTGCTTTTCCCTCAGGCAGAATTGCAGACAAGCAATTAGGACAGAATTTGGCCCAAGGCCGCAGCACAGTGAATTCGTACACAAAAATCACTTATTTGAATTTAAAAAAATACTTTCCTCCTTATTTAATAACCACACTCTCCAATCCAGTGAGACTTATCCTCTGTAGGAAGGACTCGGTAGGACTATGTTTTAGAACATCAGTCTGGATGTTGGTAGAGAATGAACTGGAGGGGGGCAGAGTGGGAGAGGGGCCACAGAGAGACAAGTAGAGTGTCTGTAAGTATAATCCAGTATGGATTCAAGGAACAAAAAGAGAGGTCAGGCCCTAACTGGTTTGGCTCAGTGGATAGAGTGTCAGCCTGCAGACTCAAGGGTCCCAGGTTCGATTCCGGTCAAGAGCATGTACCTTGGTTGTGGGCACATCCCCAGTAGGGAGTGTGCAGGAGGCAGTTTCTCTCTCATCGATGTTTCTAACTCTCTATCCCTCTCCCTTCCTCTCTGTAAAAAATCAATAAAATATATTTAAAAAAAGAGAGAGTGGTCAGGTCTTGGTAATCAATTACAGGAAGCTGGGTAACAAAACAGATTCAAGAATGGGATGACCGGACACATGAGACAGTGACAGAAAAGAGAGGGCAGGTTTGCTTGGGAAGAAGAATGTCAAATTTATTAAAGAGAGGAGAATTCCCAGAAAACTGGGAATGTTTTGACTGCCTCTTAAAATTCTGTTATAGAGGTCAGGTCTTAGTAATCAATTACAGGAAGCTGGGTAACAAACCAGATTCAAGAATGGGATGACCGGACACATGAGATAGTGACAGAAAAGAGAGGACAGGTTTGCTTGGGAAGAAGAATGTCAAATTTATTAAAGAGAGGAGAATTCCCAGAAAACTGGGAATGTTTTGACTGCCTCTTAAAATTCTGTTATGAACGTGACTTTTTCAACCACCTGAATTGTATTCATGTTAATAAACAGTTACAAATACCTATCAAGTGACAGGTATGATGTTAGACACCAGGATGATGAAGATGACAGCTCTCAGATGAATAGTCAATTACATCCCTTCAAGCTATTATAATAACATTGTCAACGTGAACTTCATTTTCTAGAAATTAGGGTCATGTCATTCTGTTCACGCACGGAATGAGTTTCAGATATCGAGCGTGGCACTCAAGGTCCTTCCTCTGATTTCCTCTGTTGTCTCTCCCACCACACTAGACTGGTGACATTCACCAACCGTGCCATGGCCTCTCAGAAGTTTCAGGCATTGCCCATACTTCCCCTTAGCTCACCTTCACTAACTCGGGATACATCTGCTTGTCTTTCAAAACAAAATCTCTGAGTCCCGCAGAGCAGTGGAGGTGGGTGGTGGGTCGGGGGATGGTTGCTCCTCCTGCATGTGAAGCATTCTGTGCATCTCTCTCTTAGGGCACTTCTCGTGCTGAACTGGAATTGCTTATTCACTGTTTCCTTGCCATCACTTCAAACAGAAACCGTGTCTTATTTGTCTTTATCCACAGTGCCTGGGACACAGTACCTATTTCCCTCCTATTGAATCTTCTACTTACTGTCCAAACTCAGGAATCAGTTCAATTCAGATAATGCAGTATTAGTCAGTGTCCAAACCTGCTATCACAACTCATGCTATGCCAGCTTAAACATCAAATTGATTTGAATAGCAAGAGGTACGTGTGGACATGAGCAGGTGCTATTTCAGTGTCTGAGTGCCTGGGCGGATGGACGGCAGGAAGGCAGGGAGGCTTCTATGAAATTGTACCCAGTGAACCCTCAGAGGTGGCTTTGCAGGGCTGTGACTCCAGGGCTTAAACAGGGCCTGGAACACAATAAACGCTCTAGATGTTGATTTTGGTGAGTTAGACAGAACTCTGCTAAATCCATGTCACAGGTTGTTCTAGGTTCCCAGCACTAAATTCAAAGTATTCCATGGCACCCAGTGCGGAGCCCTGACAGCTTTCCTTTTTTTGGTGATTAGCAATAGATTGTGAGAAAGAAAACAGACTTGATCTGTGGCTGGTTGCTTCATGGGGGTACACGGGAGCTGAAAGCTGTGTGTGTCCCGTCTGCTTGCACCATGAGGTCCCACAGCTGGAGTCCCACACAGCCAACCTCCTTTAGGTGCTCCTGCCGGAGGCGGCCAGCTCTCCATATCTTATTCGATTTTCCTCCATAGTATTTATTATTTTCTATCTGACATGTTATATTTATCTTTTAACATATTCATTGTTTGACTCCTCTCAATTGAATGTAAACCTTAGGAGGGCAGGGCTTTGTCAAATCTGTATATTCACTGCTATATGTCTTATTCTAGAACACCAACTAGCACACATTACAATTTCTATATTTTAAATATGAATAAGGTAAATATCAATAGATGTAACTTACATAACTCATTGGGGTCCCAAATAATTTTTAAAAGTGTAAAGGGTTCCTGAGACTAAAGTTTGAGAATGCTGTCCTAGAGGATCCAGGCTGGTTAACACTGATGGGAAAGGAATGCCCAAAGTGGGCCGTCCTCCGGGAATTTCTGATCAAACCGCTCTACTACTCTGAATCCATTATCTGACTCTTGCAACACTTAAGCATTCCAAGGTTGTAATTATGAACTTCCTGCTTTTATTTATTTTTCATTGAAAAACAGAGCTGGTGTTTGTTTGTTTGTTTGGGGGGTATTTGGGGTGCAGCTGTTTTCCCCCCTGTAATATTCTTACCAAACTAAAAAGAATAGAAACGTTCTTTTCCATTTCTAGGTGTGGTACTGCCATTCTCCCATTTTCGTAGTTAGAAACAAAGTCATTTTGACATTTCACCATGGATTTTTCCTGTGAGATAAATCTCATTTCATTTTGTTCTTGTCCTCCTTTCTCAAATTCTAGGGCCTGTTATCCTGAATTTGAACTTTGCAGCACTCTTCTCAATGGCTCTTCTATCTTGTCTCAAAACTATCAAGCACACTAATGCCCGATTCACTGTTCTCATATAGAAAATTGCAAACTTAAAAACTGATCCTGAATACTGCCTGTTTCCAGGGGGTCAAGACCAAATGCCTTGTTAGGGTGGGCTCTGGAGCCAGACTTGGAACTTGCTTTGGCCAAAAGAATTCGATAAAAGTGACCAGATCTTGGTGTGCTTGTGCCCTCTCTCTCAGACCCCTGCCTCCACCAGGTTCACCTTCTGAAAGATCAGAGGTCTCGTGGAGGAGATCCAAGTCTTCCCAGCTGAAGCCATTGCCAGCCATCCCCGGGCAATGTGCCACTAGGGAACCCAGACAAGAGGGGTCAAGGTTGGCCCAGCCCAACACAACTGTCCAGCTCTCTTGTAGACTCCTGAGAAATAACCAGTGATTGTTGTTTCAACTGCTCACTTTCGGAGTGGTTTGTTATGTGGCATTATTGTAGCAACAGATAACTGACACGGGGTAGAGGTGAGGGGGTGGGGAGTAGAGATGAAGGCGGAGATGAATCCCGTGTGTCTTGGCGTGATGCGTCC
>NW_006296007.1:227925-259183 GCF_000327345.1 Myotis davidii
GAATGTGGGAGGAAGTCAGGCTGCGTGAAACACCCTGAGCCACAGCTCCTTCGTCTGAAAATAAGTCATCACGGTGTCCACCTAGCAGAGTTGTCATGGACAAGATAACAGATAAAAAGTGCTTAATGCAATCTTTGTCTAATAAGCTACTCCTCAAGGTCAGAAAATATTGATTTCTACTCTGTTCCAGACACTGTGGCAGACTTGAGAAACACAGCACGAATAATGCAGGGATGCATGGAGTATATTTTTGTTTTCAGAATAGCAGATCAGACACAACGTAGAGCATCAGGTGAATGGAGATAGGAGGTAGTGGCACAGGACAAAGCTGAGAAATGTTCCAAGTTGCTGTGGTCAACTGTTGACTTGTTATCTACTTTCATAATAAAAGTAAATCCAATAACTATAGTACATACATTATTCATAGTTTTTATTTACTCAGCAGGTATTACTTTCATAGAGAATGACACAATAAATTATTTAAAGAAAGCTTGATTAGGGTCAGGTTGTAAGGGCTTTCTTTATGCTATTTTATGAGGTTTGCTTTAGCCTGTAGGTTGTGGTTGCCATCAACGTTGATAAAGTAATGATAAAGTAACTCTAGCAAGATGACCCCGATGACAGCAGTATACAAGAAAGCCCTGGTACGGCAAGAGAGTGGCAGCCTGAAGATCAGTTAGGAGGCTCTTATAATCAAGTCCAGGGATGATCAGGGAGTGGTGCAGATGGAAAGAATACATTTGAGAGATACTCAGAAGGAAGAATCTATGGGACGTGGTGCCGGTCAGATGAGGGCCAAAGAGATGCCCTGAGATTGCTAGCACAGGAAAGTGTGTGTGCAGCTCTTCTGTGAACGGAGAGAACCAGAGGGAAGCAGAGGAGTTTTGTAGTTTAAGAGTAAGTGAAGAAAAGTCAGGAATTAAAAATCTAGAAGGTGGGGGAAGAAAATTGACCCTTCTCGGCCAGGATTTAAAAGGATTTAAACCCAACTGTTTATGATAGGAATCACCATCCAATAGCAACTAAGAGAATTGACATGGTCTTCACATGTGTCCCACAATAAGATCCGAAGCAGCTGAGCCTTGCGGCACAGGCATCTAGTCTCAGAACAGAGGGCTCCCACTTTGAGTGCCTGTGTGACAGGCCTGGAGATGACCTCCCTGCCTCCAGTCTCACCCACCTATGCACACTCAGCCTCCCCTACTGCAGTCCCTTCTGTACACTGTGACCAGCATGACCTTCCTAAAACCTCCGTCTGAGCCCGGACACTCCCATGCTTACCACTATCCAGCAGCATAGCACACACAGTGGGAGAGGTTTAGGGTGGGAGCCAGCCTGCCTTCGTTTGAATCCCAGTTCTGACGCCAATTAGCTCTGAGTCCTTGGAGAGTTGCTTATCGTCTCAGTGCCTTGATTTCCTCACCCATAAGTGGGGGATGATTGTAAACCTATCTCATAGGGTTGTTGTGAGAATTAGATGACATGATCCAATATATAAAATGCTTAAAGATGACCTGCTACATAACAGGCACTCAATAAATACTAGCTACTCTTGTTCACATGACTGTCATTTCCCACAGCGTGAAAGTATGACCTGGCTTAGCACAAAGGAGCTTAGCTCTCGTCTGGTTCTTTAATCTCCTCCCCAAGACTCCCCCTCACCTGAGATCTACTGAACGCTAAGCCCGATCAGGCCGTGGTGCCTCCACACATTGTTCCATTTGCTCAAAGTGCCCTTTATTCTCCATTTGATCCGTTCTTTTCATTATTAAAACTCAGCTTGAGGGTTACTTTCTAGATTCCAGTCTCCCCCATCTCCAAGGCAGCCCTGACCTTGCTTAACTGCTTAGTGCCGGCCCCTTCTGCTGCTGTGACACCTCCACCGGACAGTCTCACTCTGGTTGTTATCCTCTTCGCTTACGTGCTTCCCCACGTGGCTATAAGCTTTTTCAGGACAAGATGCTATACCAGTCAGTGTTCCATCTCTAATGCCGGGCACAATGCCAGCATTAATCTGGAATTCAGTTAGACATTTGTTGAATGAATGAATAAATGAGTGAGCTAAAGAGAGAATAAATGGATGTTCACTCCACCTAGAGCCCAAAGGCAGCAGCTGAAACAACTTTGGGACCTTCTGTTAGTATCTGCAGTGATGGGCCTGGAGGTATCCTCCTAGGCCACGGGCCTTCCGGAGGGATGGACAAGACGTGCTGTGCACAGGGTCCTTTCTGGACCCAGCACAGTGACCCTGAATTCTCTAGGACAGTGGTCGGCAAACTTGGCTCTTGAGTCACATGCGAGGAGGCAGCACAGGATGAGCTGCCCACACACACCCCCAGCATTGCTGGCCCCATGCATGCAGCAACTTCTGGGTGAAGAACCTCTGTGTGTAAGATTGTGTGTGCACATATGTGTGCACACGTGTGCGCACTCAAGCACTCTCCTGGGCTCACACTTGTGTGTATACCCTCACTCTCCTCCTTCATGGAAATATATCTGCTTTAAATTAGAGTTACACATCTCAATGTTCGGCTGCACTTACCACAAACTAACAGACCCTGGGGCTTGGCTCACAGGTATGTTTTAGTTGGCTTCCAGGGGGTTTTTGTTTGCTTACTTGTCTTGTTTTTTAATTTTATTTTGTTTTTAATAGCTTTGAGTATGTGGCTAACCCATTTACACTACCTGAATGGATCCCACAGGCATTTAAATTTGCAGCAACATACTTTCTTCTTTCAAACATGATCTAACAAAAGACATGGGTTATTTAATTTAGCAGGAAGAGGGTTACTTGAGGTAACCTGTGCGCACCCTTGTAATAAAAGGAGCTGGACTGAAACAGGAAATAAAATCTCTCACAATGCCTCGTTTTGACTGCCTTGAGAATTCCTTTATAAGTGATTTACAAGTTAAAAAGAGGTTAATACTCTTATCCACACAAGAATGCAAGCGTGTGGGATTGGCCGAAGAGTTCTGTTGGGTAAGTTCTCCATCTGGGTATCTGAGGCAATGGTGTTTTGCCATAAATTGTCAAGTGCAATGCAAAATTTCTTTATACTAATAAAAGCTAAAGAATCAAAGACTTGGAAAGATTTTAAAATATAAGTTAGATTGTATTCCAGTAACTTTCACTCACTGCATTCTAAGGTGTGTGTGTGTGTGTGTGTGTGTGTGTGTGTGTACCTTCTCTCCCTCTATCACTGGAAGAGAAGGAAGAAGAGAGATAGGGGTTGGGGAGGGAGCGAGTGTTTATGTTTTTTAGAGTTAATATTCTAAAAATTTACTTGCCCCCCAAACATCCCTGGGACTGTGGTTCTCATCGAACATCTTTGGGGATCTTCTCGAAATAAAGCTTGAAGACTTGGGAACAGCTCTCTAGGAAATGGTTTAATTACAGAGCAACTCCATCATATTAATTATCCCCAGAACCTGGTCCTTCAAGTTACCTAAGAAATAAAATAGTTCCTGAATAAATAAGCACCACTTAGACTAATGTTAGAATTTTCTGGAAATCTCTTGAGACACAAGGTTGAATTTTCCCAAGGAAGTCATATTATCCTCTCCCTATAGATTTTCTGTAAAACACACACACACACACACACACAACAAACCCCCATCCTAAGCTCTCAGAGTCTTCTGCTCTTAGTGTCTCTTCTATAGACAATTTTTACAGCCTCCTTCATGGGATGCCCTGATTCCAGACTCTGGGAATACAGAAAAAAAAGATGCAATAGCTCATGATCTCGTGATCTGGTTTAGGAGTCAATTACACACACACACACACACACACACACACACATATATATAGTTAAAAATGTGAGTGCTCCCTTGGAGGATTGAATGAGGTGCTACAGGCCAAACTGCTGGAGCCCCCCTCCCAACCTCCTTCACCCCCAGAAGTCTTCCCACAGAATCCACAGCTTTTTGAATCATAAAGGGTAGGTAGAGAAAACAATATTTGTATTTTTAATTGCAACTGCATTGGGTAAGTCACAGAAACCTAAGAAGCTGGAGATGAATTTGTGCCACTTTGTGAGGGGCCTTCTCTATACAAAAGGCTAAGAGATTCCAATGGATTTTTTGTTGTTGCTCATAACTGATGGTGAATGACAAAAATACAAAACCAAAACAAAAAATCCACCCAGAGGAGTAATGTGATTCATTTGGTGTTGTGGGAAGGCCTGCACGGTAGCAGATAGACTGTAGGAGCAAGACCAGAGGGAAAGAAGCAGTAAAAGGGCTAGTGCAGGATGTAGCACATCCTACTCACTCCTCTGTCCCTACTGTGTATGTAGCACAGGACCCATCCAAGAGTTGGGACAAAAGCGGTTGTTAATCATAAACCAAATCAACAAATGAAGGCCCCAGAGGCCCCATGGAAGGAGCAATCTCCAGAAAGCTGACAAGGAACTCACCATGGGGAGGGAAATTTTCAGGCCTCCAGTGCTCGAGGGATGAGACAGAGGATGAGAGTTAAATAAGTAGGAAGACCAGACTATGCTGAGCTTAAGTTGGAGTGGAAAGGGGCACTTCAAAGCCTGAGGGGCTCAGGGTGTTCAAGGACAAGGAGCAGCTCAGGGTCCACTGTTCACTAACTGTTTAGGCTTGGGGTCCTGCCTGACCCCTGGCACAAAAGTTCAGGCACATTCTAGCTCAGGCCACATTAGCACCCAATCTTACACACTGGTTTTTTTTGGGCGGCTTCTGTTCCATCCCCTGCGAGCCCATCCTTACCTTTACCCCTCCCATCACCCCATGCTGATCCCCAGTTGTTCCTTTTCAGAGGATGGCTCATCTCAATACCATGTCAGGGCCAAAAAGGATTACTCACTTGACCAACTTGATCAACTGCTTCCTATAATAGATAAGGCACCCTCCTCTCTGTCTTCTGACTCAGAGATAAGATGTTCCCTGTTCTTTCAAAACCATAGCCCCTCTCTGTGCTGACAATCCTTCTACATTCATTCATCTTCTCAGTTATTCACTGATAAAGATTTGTTGAACATAAACACTATTTTAGGCACTGGGACACACACAGCATTGAATATGAAATGCAGGATCTAGGCTCCTATAGAGCTGACATTTTAGATCCAAGCAGTGACCAAATAAATAAGCTAGAAGACTTCAAAGTAATAAGTGATTAAAAAAAAAAGTAGAGTAATAAGAGCTCCAAAAATCCTCTTGGGTTTCCTATCTCAACATATTTCAGATTAACCACCAATGACCTAAGCCAAATCCCTGGGAAGCATCTTGAATGCATCCTTCTCACTCACTTTTCACTCTTAATTATCAGTCACCAAGCCATGTGGATTCCAAGTGTCAGTGGCTCTCAAATCCATCTGTTCTCCATCTCAATGACACAATGTAGGCACCATCACTGTTGTCCAAATTACTGCAGTATTCCCTTGACTGGTCTCTGCTCTCTAGTCTAGTCCTCTTCCTTCATGTCATGCCCCTGCTTAAAACTGCTCAGTGGTTCTCTATAGTTTCTCAAGTCAAGTGCAAACCCATTAGCATGCAAGGTCTTTCATTACCTGGATCCTGCTGGACTCTTCAGTCCTGCTTTCCTACACTCACCTGCCCCATACAGGTCCACTCAGCCATATCTGCAGATCTGCATGCCCAAGTATACACACCCTCATGTCTTTGACATGCTGTCCCCTCTGCACATACTTCTCTAATTTCTTTGTTCAAAACTCATCTCAAGTGTCATCTCATTTGGGAAGAACCATGCAGTTCTTATGAGGGTTACATTGAGAAGGGATGATGGCACCATGATGGCATTCAGCTATGTCTTATTTCCCTAATGGAGTGTCTCACATATGGAGCACACATAATTAGCCTATAAATAAAGTTTTCCCATTTGCAATAAACCATCTCAGAATATAGGCTTGGATGGGGGGAAGGGGAGGGAATTGTCTCGTCATTATTTTCATAAAATGGACTCACACATAGGACATTTTCCTTCTCATTTATGTTTTTGTTGCTTGCTACTTGTTTTAATTTGAGATCCTAAACATTATTCTTAATGGCTTGGAAGTGATTCTGATGGGTCACAAGATAGGAGACAAGTCCCCGAGATCCCACCATTGGCACAGTGCGCACAATAATAATTCACTGCAGACCCTGACCCTGAGTATTGCCTGGCACATTTGCAGCCTCTCCAGGCTCACAGGGCCCTGGGAGAATCCACCAATCTGTCACTCTCCTGGAAAGATCTGCAACCACAGGTCTCCACCAAACCAAGGTCTATCAGGAGATGCCCTTCCTGGCTGACCTCTGACACTGTAGCCCTGACCTTCTATGGGTCCTTAAGAATGCCGTGTGAAATGAAAAGCTGCTTTCTATAAATGGATTCTCCTGTGGACACCAGTTCCCTGCTAAGGTTGCCTCCACACAGGCACATAAGAGGGCACATCCAGCTATTACTGTCATACTAGGTCAGCACCCCTGTACTGTCTGTGTCTCTGAGTGACAGTCCCCAGCATGATAAACAAGACCTAGCTCTCTTACTTGCATTCAGCAGAGTCTGGATCTTCTTCTCTTCTTCGGCTTCTTGGAGTAGCTTTTCTGCCAGCGTCTTGTCCTCTGATTCCACGCACATGTCTGCTTCCCGAAGGTACTCTAGGTAGTCAATCTCCCGCTGGGCGCGCTCCACCCTCAGTGCCAGGTTGTTCACTGCGCTCTTGTACTCGCTTGTGTAGGTGTGGCACTGCCCCAGCATCACGGATATGTTTTTTGAGAACTCGCGGAAGTCTTGAATGTATGCCCTCGTTGCTTGGGCACATATTTGCAGTCTTTGCTTTAGTTAGAAAATAAATTCCCAAATTACTGCTAGTTATTGAAGTTACCCAAGTAATATAAATCGCTATCATTCATTGAAAAGATTTAAAAAATACAAATAATCAAAAAGGGGGAAAATAAAAATCACCCTTAATTTCTTACTTTAAAGTGCTATGGATACTTCAATGTATCAATTTTTAAGTTTTCCCATGCATTTAGTCCTATATACTTTTCAATGTGGGCAAGTTGGTGCTAAATGTCGTGGTTGAGTATAACTCTGGCACTTTTAAGGAGGTGAGACTGGGGAGGAGGGGTCTGAGGAGGGAGCAAGTGAAAAAGCAGCAAGAGGCCACAGGCCTTAGAACATCTCATCCACCGCCTCTAGCCTCAGTTCGTTGGCCGGACAACATTGGGCCTGCTCTGCGGAATGATTTTGCCCTGACTGTAACTAGATCACCAAATAATTTGGACTTTTAAGGCTTTTCTGGAAAATATTGAAAATAAATATTGGAGATAAGAATGTCTTTGAAAGAAGGTAATTTATCAAAATTTAACTTGTACAAAAGCAAGATGATTAAGCATGAGATAGTCAGTGTCAACACCAGGGTTGTGTCAAAGGCCAAGTAGGGCAGAAGGTCACATTTGCCCCTGGGAGCCTGTTCATGCTACAAAAATGTTGCGTTTTGCAAAGTTCAATGAAATGGTAGCTGCAGTGTGTGGAGAAGAGGCCCAGGATCTTTCTCCATTTAGCATCGCTGAAATCTGCTCACTTCTAAATCCAAGTTCAGTTTGGCAAAAGAAGCTAGGTTGGCTTCTTGGCACAATATCATGACTTTTTACAGTGACCTAACGGCTTATCCTACGAAGACAAAAAGCAAAGCTAAAATTAGCTCTCATCCTGCTATAGTGAAAATGAAGAAAAAGTGACCCTAAATTTTAATTTTCAGATTTTAGAAGTTGAACCATCACATAATAACAGTTTTGGACATTTACCAGTATGCCAGGCACTATTCTAACTATGGAGTAATATTACATCTTCAGAATAGCTTTAGGAGGTAAATTCTATGAACATCCCCATTTTATAGATGAGAAAAACTGTGCAGAGGGAAGTCCTGCTCAAGGAGGAGGTGCACAGTCTGGACTCTGGTGCTCTGAACCACTAGATCATAAAAAATTTCAAGCGTAACCATAGCAATGCATCCAAGTAGATAGGGAAGCATGGGTAAGAGAAGCATGTTCCTGTATCAGGTGCACCAATGCCACCTACCTCCAAGACTTGAAAGCGCTGGTAGATGTAGTGCACCATGCCTGGGTCCTGAGCACACCGTGGCGGGGGCACAAAGGCGGAGAGGAACAGAACCAGGAGAGCAGAAGCTCGCTGAAGGGCCAGCATCGTCCTGCAAAACACCCAGGGGTGGAATCTTCTATGATGGGCCCCTCGAAGAAGACTCAAGGGTCCAGGTGGTGGTCTCCTGGTTTCCAGCCGCTGCTGTGAAAATCCGCTAAAAACAGCCGGAAAGCAAAGTTTGCCTGTTATTCCACCAGATGCATGACCTCACTTTGCAAGCTGGTGATCAAATCCAGCTGTTGGCAAGCGGGTCCCTGGAGGCCTAGCGGGCTGACTTGAGGAAGAGAGCTTCCTGGGTCCAGCATCTGTTGGCATCACCCTGACACACACGGACCCTCCCCAGGCAAGTGCTGCACCCGGCTTCTGGGCCTGGGTGAACGTGCATTGGGGTGGATGCAGGAAGGGCTTCTCCCCTCTCCCCAACTCTTTTACTTTTGCTTTCCTCCCCTCAGTGGACTCTGCAGTCCAATCACAGCCCTGACCTAACACACACCACTCCCAACTTCTCAGAGCTGCAATCTCAGCTTTGTTTCTGGCAAAAATTCCCAGGATCCTTTTCCCAGAAGTCCTGTTGGGAGACCCCACCCCTCCTCCAGACTCTCTTTGCATTCCTGTAGCTCTTAAAGGCACAGCAAGGGGAAGAAAAGCTGGGATATACACAGGGCTGATTGCCCCTTGGAGAGAGATACAATGGGCTGCAGGCCTAGCCACCCAGGCTGATAGCTAAAAAATCTAAGGATTGAGAGCAGAAGAGTTTTATTAAAATGCACAACAACAATTTGTGGTGCTCCTGAGGCTAAAGCATCAGGAAATGGAACTCTTACAAGGAAGCCCTTGATTTTTCTGAGTTCCTAGTGGCAGATGTCCCTTCACCTGTAGCTGTAGGCCAGCAATACATAGAACTCAGTTCCTACAGGCCCCAGTGCTGTTGAAGGTAAATCACATCCTTAGGACAAAATCTTCTAGATTTTGCCTTTGTTGTAGGCCTTTACTTACCTCAACCTCTCCTTCCATGGATGGGTCCACGATACCCATCGTTCTTTCTCCATCACCTACCAACATAGGGAAGGTTGGGGCATCTCTGGGATGTGGAAGGAACCCCGGCCAGGAGTCAGAAGACCTGAGTTCCCAAGAGACACTAACAGACTGAGAATTTCCAGTGTGGCCCTTGCCTGTCCCTGCCCCCCTTAGCTGTTCCTTTCTACCTCTCTTCCAGGTGACCTTAGCCCCTAACTGTGCCTCCCCACGCCCTTGGCAAAATCACAAACAAGGACTCCTCATCCTCGGGAACAATTCCTCCTATTTATGAGAACCATCTTTGAACTATTCTCCAAACTAGCTGAACTCCAGCTGGTCCTTCCTCGTAAATCTTTATTAAAAATACTGCTCCATTCAGCCTCCTTGCCCAAGCGAGAAGGCTCTTTAGGAAACGTCTCATGCCAGGCATTTTGGAATCAAGTCTTCCGCTAAAGGTGCTCTGGTTGATTTTCTTCCAGGAGCGCCCCGCGTCCTAACGTTGAGACTGTGAACTAAGGTGGGTAAAGTCGAGGGGGAAATCAACAATTGCATCACAATTAACGTTGGGGGGCAGCGTTGTGGATAAACTCGTTGTTGGTTTTCTATAGCATGCTTACATTGCTTTTACAATGACATATCCATTCGGTATTAATGAGTCTAAAGAATTACCGGAGAGTTGGTGGGAACGCGGGGGCGGGGGGGGGGCTTGGATTGTCATTGCCCCGTCGTGGATGGGATGTGCTCCAAAGAGCTTGGCTTCCGAGTCCAGGCCGGCAGTTTCTCCCTCTGCCTGCCAGTGACTCAGGCCCCACCCATCTCTCTTCGGTCACCAGCCTCACAGGGACAAGCTTAGTCTCTCTGCTCCAACTGTACCCACATGGTCTTGGAGGGTTTCACTCTTCTGGATCCCAGAGGTGGCAAAGCCCCACAGGTGGCTCCCCTGAGCCTTAGGAGTGGTGAGCCATGGGGCAGACCCAGAGTGGAAAGCCTTGTGTTTTCATAAGCAGAGGTTTCATAAAGGAAACATAATCTCACCTTGGAGGTAGTCACAGCGTTGACTGACAAACAGTAGCAGCCAACTCTGACCTTCATTCAGAGCAAGCCTTACCAATGGACAGGAAAAGATGGCTGGCGCAGTCTGCGGCTGGGATAAGATTACTCACTTGGTTCTTTTGCCTTCCTTACCTTTGACCTCTGGCCTTGACCACTGCTATAGCTCAGTAGTGAGGACAGTGACTGAGCACAGTGACTCCCTTTTCTCCTCTGCCGGGGCCCGATCCTTCTGCTCTCCTGCCACAGCGTCCTGAGAGAGGAAAGGAATCTTGGCAGCCACCACGATGTCCTCCATGTGGCTGGATCTAGGTCACTAGGCCTTGGTCTGTAAGCCCAGTCCCGACTGACTGTTTTCCCGAAATGATCAATCAGACCTGGACAAATTGACACCCAGCCAACCAGCCCACCGAGGCTGATCTCGCCCAGCTTCCCAGGTGCTCTTGGGGTTCTTTGCCACCTTCGCCACTGGTGGTCATTTCCTGCTGTGCCTCCATAGGAGCTGAGGCCCTGATTTCCAGAGCCTCCTGTGCCCCCAGGATCCTCCGTGTTACTGAGCGGTGCTGACCGACTCTGGAAAGTGTGAAGAGGAGACTGTCTTCTTGAGGAGGCAGTGCCCTGCTCACAGAATCCCATCTGGGATTCTAGAATTCATCACTCAGATCTGAACAAGATGTCTCATCTTTTTGTCTTTTCTTCCCTTCTCTTTCTTCTCAGCTTTTCTCTTTATCTTTCATTCACCATTCAGGCCTCTACCCCCATCCTAATAGCTCTTTGCCTTAACGTCATCCTCCAATGCTCCAACCTTTTATAAGTAATTACATTGTTTTTCTGCCTGAGCGATGGGAGCAGCCTCTAATTCCCTGTTTATGTTTCTAGATAAAGCACTGGCTGAGTTTATGCCAAAAGAAAACCCTTGACAATAATCTCAGCCAACCCCTCTTGCTTCAGCTCTTACCATCTCCCATCTTCCACCTCCAGAACAGCCTCATCTAATCACCCCAAACTCCCTAGGACATATGACATCATGGTGTCTCTGCTTATGTGGGTCCCTCAGCCTAGAATGTTCCTCTCTTTTGGAACCAGTGAATTGTTATTCATTCTTCGTGTCTTCCTATCACTTCCTCACCTCCATCCCCAGCAGAATAACCCCTTCTTTCATCTGTTTTCATAACACATTGGAGTATGAATCTTGGAGATCTGGACATGGGCTCATCTGGACATTGGTGCTGTGGGTAGAGAGGTGAGGAGAGGGGCTGGGGGGGGGAATTGAACCTCCTGGTGCATAGGTTGACATTCAACCACTGAACCACTCTGGCCAGGCGTTATGTTTAATCAGTCATGAAAACTTATTAATTTTAGCACCTAAATATATATCAAATATGCCCTCTTCTCTCTTACCCTTTTACCCTGCTGCTGCTTCCTTACTTAGGGCTTCTTTGTGTCCCACTTTTAATTCATTTAACAACTATTTGGGCGTACCTATGTGCTCCAAGTCTTGCACCATGCACTAGCATGCAATTATGGACAGGATAGACACATTCCTTGCCCTTGCAGAGGATGTAGTCAGTAGGGAAGGCAATTACGTGGATGCTTAAGTCAATTATGCAGTAACAGAGCCAGCACTGAATGCAGTGACAGCGTGGGGGTGGGGCCTCTGAGCTCCGTGAATCAGGGGAGACTTTCCAAAGGAGGTGACATCTAAGCGGAGACTTGAAGGATGAATAGGAGTTAGGCCTACAAAGTGGATAGCAGGGAGGAGAGAAGGGGAGGCTCTAGGCAGAAGCAATAGCAGGACAAAGACACACAAATCAGAGAGCGCTTAGTGGACATGAGGGACTGATCAAAGTTCCCTGTGAACTTTCAATGGCTGGGTGATGCTGGAAGGGTATTGTAGGTCAGGTTCCCCAGAAACAGACTGTGAGACCAACTTGTATGTAAGACACGTGGGTGGTTTTCTCTGGAACAATACCTGTTGGGAGTGAGTGAAGCATGAATGGGCAAAGAGAGAAGCTGCAAAGAGAGAAGTTGCAACACAGACCTCAACCAATCTCACAGGAGCTCTGGAACCAGGAGGGCCCCTCACATATACGTCCCCAATTAAGGCCAGGGGACCCCGCCTTGGCACCCTTGCATCAGGCAGTCATTGCCGAGGGCTGGGAGGGTGTATAATCATGAACAAGGCAGAATCCTCTCGAGTGGCATTGTTCTTGCCTGAAGCCAGGAGCCTGGCCCTGTCTCTTCGCAGCCCCCAGCATGGACAGCTGCCTGCCCAGCATTCACGTGGTGGAACAGTCACAGCCTCCCTCTGCTCTTTGAAATAAAAACCATGTACACCAGTTCCCCAGAGCTCCCAAACCTCATTGTGATCATTCTGGTTTGACATTTGAAACCCACCTGGATAGTTTCCTATGAGATGATTATCTCTGGAGGCTGTGTGTCTCTGGTCCTAAGGGGCACTTGTCACTTGCCATGTGGGCTGGCTGAGCTCAGGTGGCCCATTTGGAGTCTCTGTTCCTGCAGCACCTGGAAGCCATGTCTCTGCCAGGACCTTCTGAAGTCTCGCTGCGGTTCACTCAGCTGGGGACGGCTTCAGAATGGAGGGGGAAGACGTGACGAGAGGCACTGATGGGGACTGGATGTGGCCTGTGACTTCTGGGGGTGGGAAAGGTGTGGCTGCAGCTAGAGAACACCTGCTGGCCAGGAAATGATGTCATACTGCCATACTCACTTGCATAGAGCTCCTTCCCAAGGAGGCCCCAGGGCCAGGGCTGGTCAGGGTAAATTGGAAGCTGGGTCTTCTAAAAAAATTTTTTTTATTGATTTTGGAGAGAAAGAGGGAGATAGAAACATCAATGACGAGAGAACCATTGATCAGCTGCCTCCTGCACACCCCACACTGGGGCACACCAGCCAGTGGGAAGCCTGGTCTTACGCAGGCTCTGTGGCTTCCCCAGTACAGGACCACCCTTGGTCTCTGCTGCACCGGTTCCCAAGTAAGTGAGGCCTCTGGGGACCTACGACCATTTAGTCCACTGGGAACAGACCCCAGGACTTAAAGCTGAAGGGCTAACCCCTCTCCCCAGAGAGTACCTGCTTGGTGATTGCAGTTCAGTGTTCCAGCCCAAATATTGTCAATTTTGTGCAAAATATTTGTTTGAGCCTTTAGCCACTAGAGGGCAGAGACTTTTCAGGTGTTACCTGCCTATGGCAGCGGTCATGGTCTGGTCATAGTCTGTTTCCTTTTGAGATTTGAATGGAAATAAAAAACTCTCCTCCAGAGTCTGCACTGGGTTCTCAGCAGCAGGAGCCCAGGACTACACAGGCCCGCCCCTGCCACACGGCTTCCCCCGGACAGGCATGGCGGTTCCTTAGACTCAGAGACACACAGACACCAGAGGTGGACGAGCGCACAACACACTGGGCCCATCCTCCTCACGTGAGAAGCAGCAGGAGCCACGGGTGGTCTCAGCGGCACAGGCAGGAGCAGAGCTCTGGGCCAGCCCCAGTCCATGGCTCTCTGCACCGGTTATACTGTTTCTGGGCCTTTGCTCAGTGTTTCTCAGGCTAACAAGCCAGCTGCAAATGCTATATATGAATGGCAACCTTTCATCAGAAACAGCAACCCTGACAAACCCTTTGCCTGATCTGACACGATCCTTTCATGAATCCACAGATCATGGCCCTCGAGTGGTGAGGACACACCTAGTGACACCTTTCCTGGCTGCAGACCAGGTTATAGAGGTGAGCGTCATGTAGAATCTTCCATAAAATGAGAGGTGAGAGCTGCCATGACTGAGGGTCATAGGTATCTGAGGAGACAGAAAGAAGCGTCCGAGAGAAGTAGGCTCCTTAGCCAGGTGGGCAGGTATGCTCAGGAAGTCTTGCCCTATGCCTGGCATTCCCATGCAGCGATTTCCCCAAGACCCTTAGAGCTCCTTGTTGCAAAGGGATGCACAAGGTCAAGTCTCCCAGCTCAGAATGAGGCCTTGCTCTCCTCAATCATTTTCCTTTGCCTCGAAAGGAAGGGACATGAAGCCCTGCATCGGCCTCTGGCTTCGTCCGAGCTGTTCCTGCACAATGATTGCATGTATGTGTGTGTGTGTGTGCATGTGCACAGTGACCGGGAATACCAAGCAACATTAAGTGAAGATCACTGAGAGGCTGGGGCAAGGGGGGAGGTTCAGGCAGGGGCAGCCTGTTCCACACTTGGTTTGTGTGCTGAGCCCTATGGCGATTGCCAGAGTCCCTTTAAGCCCAGAAGAGTGGAAGCCAAGTACAGAATTGCTGATGTCCCTAAGGTATGTTTGTGATCTGGTTGCATGAGGGACTCACAAGGGCCTGGGCAGGGATCCCTAAGGGCCGGGAGAATAGTAGGAAGATGAGGCCTGAAGGTCACAGGGCTGGTCAGTGGCAGAGCAGATCCTCAGCCCACCACGGGCCAGCTGTTTCCCACCACACTCTGCTAGGAGCGAACTGGTTTGAGTTCCTTCTGCATCTTCTCGGGCCAGCTGGTCTCTCCCACTGCTTCCATCTACCAGAATAAGGCAAACGTTTTACGATGAGAGCCCAAAGCAGTGAGATAGTGCACTAAAATAGTTTCAAGTGGTGGGCAAAAGTTTAATCTTCCTTCCCAGTCCTTACCCTTGGATAATTACAGCTTCAAGCCTGAAATCTGCCTTTCCCAAGCTAGTGATTTTACCTTGGCCCCTGGAGTCAAAGGTCATGAGTTTGCCCCTCAATCATATAAACACCTTCCTCCACCAGGACCTGCCCTCCCCAGGGAAGATCAGAAGACGTGTGGATGGTGCTGGGGTTTCCTGTGCTGCTCTTCTCCTCCAAGCCGGAAAGGACCCCCGGGGGGTTGTGGGTCCCACTGAGGCTTCCTGCTTAGGACCGGTCATTTAAGGAGGCACCACAACAACTGTTTTTTATTTTTTCATGGGCTGTCAAAATTGACATAATGGAGCCATTCAGTTAAACATCAATATTTGGCTTACCAGATATAACAAGCATTTGAATACTTCACTAAACTTTTCTGGTTTCTTTAGTCATAGACATAACTCTTGAATTTTCTCTGAGTCCATTGTTTACATTTTTTGAAATTCCCACCTTTATGTCCCCTAAAATTTCAAGATCAGTAAGCTTTAAAAGGTAGGAAACAATGAAGAAAGAATACTGCGTTTGGGTTGGCTCTAGGTGACAATTTTCCTCCTCCCTTGTATTCATAGACAGAGGTTGCCCTTGCTCTTATTCTTTTGGTGACATAGACTCATTCTTCTTTGCTTAGATATTTTTTAGGGGTGGGGGTGGGGAAGGAAAGAACCAAGTGACAATTGCTGCCAAAATGGCATTGCCTTGACCTGGATGCACGCCCGGAGGGTTTCTGGAAGCTGCTGCAGCATGAGCTGAGCATCCTCAGGCCTGTGGCAGGGCCAGCAGGTGTTAACAGCCTGGTCAGGGCCCATCCACTGGGGCAGGTCAGGCAGGCAGCTTCCTGTGGATCTCAAGTATGGAAAACACTGGGAGGCAAAGTTTGAATGTCTTCTTGCTCATTTTACTCAAACTCACACAACTCTTTCCAACCCTGTCAGTGCTGTTCAAGATAGTGTGACACTTAACTTTGCAGAGAGAACAAAGGAAAACCAATAGATAGCTTAGACACATATTTACTTCGGTTGAAGTACTTTCCACACCAGGTGTTCTAATTTGGAACACAGCATAGAGCTGCTCATCTTCGATTTTATATGGTAGCTCAGGTACCCTGTTTCTCTCCAGGGCTGGGTCTTATTTTCAATAAAGCCTTTATAAAAAATTTCCATCCAAAACACAATTTAAAAATTCTGACCATAATGTTGGGACAAAGTGCAGATTTGTTGCTCATCTAAGAAAGTCCATGAGACTTGGTGGGTCCAGCCAGGCAGTGAATCGTTGGCAGAGTTCCAATCCGAGCTGTGGACACGCAGGCGGGATGGTGCACTGTAGTTGTTTTACGAAACATGAAGTTTATGGCAATGTTTTTTTCATCAGGTTCTTATCTGGCTTGCACTTGCTTGTGCATTTTTGAAAATTTTATTTTAGACTTAAAATGTTAAGTTAGTTCCAAAATTTCTTGAGGAAAAAAATATTATTTTTTAAAAGTCATTACTTTTTGGAGATGAGGGTAAAACTTGTTTCTAGAAAGTTTATTTACCAGTTGATATAGTCCACAAACTCAACTCTGAAGCCCTGAATACAAGTATCTTCAGATATTTGAAGAAATTATTTTATTATTATCTGAAAGCTCTGAGTGTGGTGAATTAGAGAAATTATCTTTCTTTGATTAATTCAAATCTGGATACTGTCACCATGCAAAAACGAATTTTGTCTAAATTGTGAAAGTCATTGTCTTTGGGGCAATGTTCACTTGATAGGAAAAGCCATGAATATTACTAGTCAAGCATTGGCTTAGAAATAGCTTTAATGTAAAGAATAATATCGGAATAATAACTATAATGAAATTAGTATGGAGCCAAGAAGATACTACCTTTTTTAAAAAACTAACTTTACTCTTTGGAACTGCAAGTTGAATTTTCAAAAAAATAAAGAAAATAGACAAAAATGATACCGTACATTGTAAGCCATAGAACATAGTGTTGTTATTATAACTTTTACATTGATAACTGTACTGTCAAGCAATACTCCTCTAGCCTTCGCGGAGAAATCTCACTTACGGTGGAGTGTGGGAGGCAGTGCAATGACGTCAGGGAACAGCCTCTGTGGCCCAGGTCCCTTCGGCCTTTTCTCTTGCCAACCAGGCAAAGATGCATGTGAATCCTCAGCTGGCTTGTGGGTGAACTGGGGGAGCCTGATGCCATTAAGGCTTAACCCTCTGAGGCTTGGAGGCCATCTAGGTTATTGGTCCTTTCCAGGCCCAGAGCTCCTGGACACGGTGAAAAGACAGCAGGGAGTGTGCGGACAGGGGTGATTATGCCGCTGGTTTAATTTTGCAGCCCATATGCCCAGGGAGCCTAGGCAGCAAGTGACAAGTAAGCCTTCCGAGTGGAAGAAGGGAGGAGTGGGCTCTGCCATGGCCCTTGGAGAGCCTGGGTCGGATTTCTTAGGAGACTGAGCAAAGGGTGCTTGATACCTGACATCGACACTAGAGGCAGGTGCATGGTGCTGTTCAGGGCTTCTGTTTGCCTTACATCTGGGCTTAGAGGTGAGGACCAGGTCTCGCCTTCTACAGCTCCTGGAATACCAGCCAACCCCCTTGCCCTGCTTTCCTTGAAGTTCTCCTACAGGTCTTCCCTGGATATTTCCTCGGTTGGTAGGGCAACTGCTCCCTCTGGTCATTTTCTTTCTCTTAGCTCTACTATTTCATCTCTTCCTCGAAGGTCAGCCTATTTCAGATGCAGTCAGATTAAGGTGGAATAGCATGTGCTGGAACAAAGGGCCCCCTTCATCTTGGCCTCTTTTCCAGAAAGGGCATCTCAGAGACCCACCGTAATTCTCTGAGCACTGCCTGCGACTGATCTCTGGCTTCCAAGATAAAATCCCGAACAGCGCCTCTGCGACATCACTGGCCCCGTGGCTGGGGAAGCAATCGCGGGTGGTTGTTAAAGGATGTTGAGGGGTATCTCCTCTCTCCGGTTTGGAGAGAAGACTGGAGGGGCAGGAGTCAGAAGGCCCCATCCGTGATAAAACCTCAGTCTCAGAAAAACCTCACTGACCACTCATAGCCCTGGCTGTGCTCAGTGTCAGCACCAGCTCAGGAATGCGGTGTGTGAGAGACATCCTCTTCGCAGGGTCTAGGACGGGACAGCAAAGCAACAGGGGAGGCCACCCTCTCTGGCTTGAGTGTGGGTGGCAATTCCAGGCTGGACACTGCCAATATCCCCCCAGTAGCCATCGGTGAAATGGGGGGCTAAGGGCAGCTAAATGGTCTGCGAATTCCCAGGATCCATCTAGAGGACGCCGGCATCATTTTTGGCCATCTGCACAACCATGTTTTATGTCCTTTTCTCAGTTTATTAACCCCTTCCCCGGCAGAAACGTGTATACACGTTTTCACAAAATGTTCTTTTTTCAGTCGTCGACGAGTATACTCGTCTAAAACTTCACCTTCAAAAACCAGCTACATACGTACCATTCTAAATAATTTCATCTAGAAACCTTCTGAGGAAATACTATTCTTAACCACAAAAATGGGAAGAAAAAATAATTACAAACTGTTTTCATAACCAGCATCAAAAATACTATATAGAACCAAAATAAAAAAATTAGTCTGAAAAAGAAACGTTTTTAACAAAAAAATTGTTGGGGAAGGAGTTAAATCACTTTCTATATCTTTTTTTGAAAGTTCTAGCAAGCTGGCAGAGTTAGATAGAGACCAGGTGAGGGGAAAGGTCAGTGGACTGGCCCCAGACTATTCCATATCGCAGGGCTGCTGCGAGGGGGGAGGGGCAACTGGAGAAAGCACCATGGCAACACTCGTGGTGTGGAGACCTTATGTGAGGGGACAGCTGGCAGAATTATGTTCATCCAATCTGGACTTGATAAAACCCTTCTCTCTTAAGTAGCTGCAATAATTCTTTCTGAAGTCTTCAGAAAAGGAACAGACCACCTCTAACTTAGTATACGTAGCATTTTCATCTCTGCGTTTCCAAGGATGGGAATGTCTTGTTTGAACCTTTACTTTGGCGCAGAGATGAGGGGGAGAAAACATCCAACCCGAGCATTTGAGCAGTCAGTAGAATGACAATAATCGTGGTTTTCCTCCAGGGTTTCTTGTGACATCGCAAGATCTATAACCATCATAATGAGCTGCCTTTCTTTAGCTTCTGCTCTATTTAAGTGTCCACGGATATTACTCCCCCCCACTTTTGCCCCTTACTCCTCACCCCTCACTCCACCCTTCTGCATGTTAAGTATTGCATGTTGGACAATACCCTTCCCCCCAAGTTCAAGGAGACAAGGTTGGAATTTTTCAAAAGGAACATTTACTAGGAAACTAAAGGGAAACCAAACAGAATGCAAGAGAACAAAAGTAGAGTTGCAGATCGGCTGAGGGAGTTCAAATGTATAACGGTCCTCTGGCCACAGCTGGACTGGCTAGGCAAAGCTTTCCAGACACAAAGCCACCTGCCTGCCATGTGGGCAGGCCTCTTTGCCTTCTGGCCTCTTTAAAACCACCTTCTGTTTCATACCAACAAACCAGTAGCATACTCATTAGTACCCCAGGGCTGCTAGCTCTTTGGGCAGGAAGATCTTGATGGGGGAATAACAGACACAGCCGCCCCAGGATCTCCTGTCCAGGCTCCCAGTGCCAAGGACATATCAAAATTTATTGGGAGGGCTGCCTGATACTTATTTGGGACAATCTGGTTTATCTGGGACCATTCTTCTGGGCTTATCTGCCTGACTCTGGTGATCATATTTCTGCTGGTATGAGTGTTTCATGCTTTGCTCCTAACACTGAAATGGTGAAGAATGTCTGAATAGGGAGAACTAGGCAGAACGAGTTGGGCAAAGAAAGTAGCATTCTTCTCATGTCGTCAGACATAGGCAGAAACTTGGGTCCCCCTTCAATCCTGGAGGATGAAAGCCAATGAGATGGAAATGAATCAGGCAGGCTGGGGAGCACGTGAAGCTGGGCACAGCAATAGTGCCCCACACAACCAAAGGCCTCCATCCTTTTAGATCTGACATCAGGGTATTTCCTATACCAGGCAGCTGTGGCAACACAAAACTTTCTGAAGACACACAATGATCCTGTTTCCACCCAGTTAGTCCTCCTGAAATGATCATTCAAATGAAGATAATGAGCTTCCCAGGAAGGTAAACTATAATCTAACTCTGGATTCTGCTGCAAAGGGATCGCATGAAAAGGGAAATGTTATCTTGCAGAAGTGGTGAAAATGTGTGGGTGTGGTACTTGCACCCATCATGGGAGAGAGGACTTCCCCGCCCGGGGTATGCTGAGGCCTTTGGCTTCATTTATATGACAGCAGAAGCAATGAGGATGAGGAACACAGTTGGCAGTGAGTTGGCTGATATGGTCACAAAGGAAGCTGAGTAATGAATGAGATACTGGGGAGAGCCCTTGTCCTTCACTCTTGTGGGTATTTCCATTCCCCAAGTGCTATGAGAGTGATCTATGTGTCTGGAAGTGAAAAGGAAACCTGTTTGTAGCTACCCAAGGCTACCCTCTGGGCTGCTGCATGTGGAATTACCCCAGAAGGCACGCAGGCCAAGAAGGCCCAAAAGTTGTGCCTCCACTTGTGGGATTGCTGTACTCTCTCTCCATGAACTCAGCTCTCACAACGGCACATCCATTTTTGAGGCTGTTCCCTCCGTGGACAAATGAGTCTGGGAAAGGGTACTCAGTGCTTACACCACTGAGATGGATGTAACCATCTTACACCGCTAACAGGGATGGTAACTTTCATTCTAATGCCAACACTGGTTGGAAAGAAGTGGCTGCTGGCTACCCAGAAGACAGTGCTGTGGATTCTGACTCCTCAGAACCTGGGTTTAGCAGATGAGAGGGTCACGATCAACTGGTACTCGCTGCCATGTGTATGGGAGAGGGCAGTGGGTTTGCTGTGAGCTAGCCCTCCTGGCACTAGATTTTCTCCAGGGGAACAGCGTGCTTATCCTACTCCATTCCTGGAGCTATTCCTGGCAAAGCTGGAACACTTTTGGGGTAAAATATTTTCTGGAGACAGCTATTAGCTCAAAGATGAATTAAACCTGCTGCCTAGTTAGCACCTGGATATATTTTAAAATATTCTGTCCTTCCAGGGCATTCAAACAAATAGCATCATGTCAGTATGACGTTGCCAGGGCAGATGCTGTGCCATCACTGAGAGTCCTGGTCCTCTCAGTCCTCTCACTGTATCAGCTGGTTTCCTCCGTGGTCCAATCCTGGTTCTTGACTGTGAGAGACGTGCTGCCCCGACAGCACACCACGTTAGACCATCTGAAGACAACTGGACCATTCATGTTCACCAAACCCAGTCTGGAAAGAAGGCCAGTTACCACTGTGGTTACAGCTGAGCATTTGGTCACTGGAGTTGTCCGGGCGTTGTTGGATAGGGAATGTTACTTAAGATCTTTGTGAGATGGTTGTCCTACTGTGTCCTTGGCAAAGCAGTTCTCTTACCCACAGTCATCGTTTCTGCAGGAAGAAGAAACAAAAAGAATGCTTTGGTTTTCACCCATATATTTTTAACGTGTAGCAAACAAGTGCCAGGCACCGTGCTGGATGCAGGGCATGCAGTCCCATGGGTAAGACACACACCTTGCTTTCCGGGAGGCTCAAAGAGGGAGAAATTACAACATGGGAAGCTGAATAACAGAGGTGCGCATTAAAATGCATCAGAGCAAGTAGGAGGGAGGGAAGAGCTTCCAGGGGGTTGAGGAGGCTGCAGAGAGGGTGCTGAAAGATAAGTCTTTCAATTTTTTTTAAAAAATCTTTAAGTATAGTTGGTATAAATATTACATTAGTTCCAGGTGTACAATGAAGTGATTAGACATTTATATACCTTACACTGTGACCACCACACTGTCTAGTAATCATCTGTCACCATGAAAATTTATCACAATATTATTGGCTATATTCCCCTTCACCTTCCCACCCATGCACCATCCCCTCCCCTTTGGCAGCCATCAGTTTGATCTGTTTCTATGAGTCTGCAAAGAAAGCAAATTGAAACCACAATGAGCTACCACCTCACAAAAGTCAGAATAGCTATTAGCAAAAAGTCAATGAATAACACGTATTGGCAAGGATGTGGACAGGCAACCCTTGGGTACTGTTGGTAGGGCCACAGATTGGTGCAGCCACTACAGAAATCAGTATGGAGTTTCCTCAAAAAATTAAAAATAGAACTACCATAGGACCCAGGATTCCACTTCTGGGTATTTATCCGAACAAAATAAAAAGACGAATTAAAAAAGATATATGCACCCCTATATTTATTGAGGAATTATTTCCAATAACCAACATATAGAAGCAATGTAGGTGTCCATTAATATATGGATGGGTATGCCGAAACCGGTTTGGCTCAGTGGATAGAGCGTCGGCCTGCAGACTGAAAGGTCCCAGGTTCGATTCCGGTCAAGGGCATGTACCTGGGTTGCGGGCACATCCCCAGTGGGAGATGTGCAGGAGGCAGCTGATCGATGTCTCTCTCTCATCGATGTTTCTAACTCTCTATCTCTCTCCCTTCCTCTCTGTAAAAAATCAATAAAATATATTTTTTTAAAAAATATATGGATGGATAAAGCAGTTGTGGTATATATATATATACAATGAAATATTACTCAGCAATAAAAATGCATAAAAGCTTGCCGTTTGCAACACTATGGATAGACCTGCAGGTTATTTTGCTCAGTGAAATAAGTCAGACAGAAAGACAAATGCCATATGGTTTCAATTACACGTGGAATCTAAAGAACCAAAACAAAGGGACAAACAAGAAGGATACTTCTTGAGTTGGAGCATTTAGGCCAGGGGTCCTCAAACTTTTTAAACAGGGGGCCAGTTCACTGTCCCTCAGATCATTGGAGGGCTGGACTATAGTTTAAAAAAAAACTATGAACAAATTCCTATGCACACTGCACATATCTTATTTTGAAGTAAAAAAACAAAATGGGAACAAATACAATATTTGTATTTGAACAGGTACCAAGCAGGAAAGGGCACGTGGGCACTGGATGTATTGTCAGAACGGGGTGGAGTGAGGGGCGGAGTCGTGGGAAGTGAGCTGGGGAATGGAGGGGGTCTGTGTGGTGCAACATCCCTTCCTTGTTTCCAGTCCATGAAGGGCAGGCTTTCAGTGGAGCCCAGACTTAGAGCAGCAAGATCTTTTGTTTCCCGCTCAGCCCAGCCTTCAACTTATCAACTCAGGCCATTTTCCAGTGCAGATGGAGGGAATTCATGCTGAGTCACAGAGAGAAAGAAAACGGGAGTCACTGCCAGGGACACGGCGACGACAAAAACGATGCACAGACACGATGGGAGAGCCCAGACATTCTCCAATCAGGATACATGAACCGAATTCCAAAGCCCAGGTGTTCACATGTGAGGCTAGTAGAGAGAGAAACACAAGCCAGAGAGCGTACACTGGGGAGGGAAAAGCATGTCGGACTGCGACTCGGGGCTTTGAAGCTCGTGTCTGGATGTGGGAGCACCCATGCTCCTGGGGAAGGCTATGTTCCTTTCTGAGTCCAGGAGGGAAATGTGAGTGGATATTTGCCTTATAATACTCCCAGGCTAGCTGATGCTCAGGAGTTCCCTCCGAATGGCTCTACTTCCCCATCCACCACCCACAGCAGGCCCCGCTTCCCAGAGCCCCTTCTCTCAGCTGTGAGGTCCCAGCTGCAGGTCCAGCGAGCAGCCCGCAGCCTTCCGTATCAGGGAAGGCAATCTATGGACAGGCTCCGCTCCACCAATGAATTCGGTCTGGAATTAGTTGTCCTGCTATTAGACAACGAGGCCATGTGCCACATTCTTCCAGCTTTTTAGTACCTGTTGTGTGCCAGGCACAAGGAAACCAACTGTTCAAATCCTTAAGAGAATCCTATGAGGTTCTTTACTGGAGGATGCAGATCTCTGCATCCAAAAGATCAATTTGCCCAAAGCCACACTGTTACTAAGTGCCAGAGCTGGGATGTGAACCCAAGATGTCTAACTTCAAAGTCTAGGCTCTAACAATTACATGATCCCTAAACTCATTCTGTAAGTTCAGTCTACCCATTGAAGCTTCTGCCTTGGTTTTTCTAGGCAGATGAGGTAATTGTAAGGAACTCCAGTCCAATTAGTAGAATGCAGCAGGTGCTATACCCCACTTATGGTTCCTACCTTCTTATTCCATTCCTTTGGATCCCCCTGGTTAGTGACCTGTGTGTGTATCTCATTTGCCCCTCAGTTCTATGTACAACCCCAGGCTCCCGTTCTGACCTTATTTCACCTCCATTTGAGCAGTCCCTTCAGACTGTCTGGGTAGAGGTCTCCCGAAATGCCCACGCCGCAGGGACCACCCCATTTTCTCATTTGTTCTGGCCTAATCTGAAGCCCGCTTAGAGGGCTGGGCTACGACCTCAGCCAGTCTTTTACCAGTTCCCAGGCTCGGTAATACCACTACCTGAGGCCATGCTGCCGATGGCCAAACCACAGGAAAGCTCCAATCTGGCCTCCATAGCTGGCCTTCGCTCAGTTAGTGAGTTTCCTTGTGCACAATTAGCTGGAGTCAAGCTCAGCCCCTGGGGGTACTGTGGAGTAGACTACGGTCTCCCCTTCTTCAGCTGAGTAAGTTTTCTGGGCCCTGATAATGCCTGGTCCTAGTATCCGATGTTTTCCTCCTCTTGGCAGTGCCACTAAGTCCCCAGAATGTTTTTGGCCCGCCAGCCACACGATGATGGGACAAAGGAGTTTCAGTGTGTCTAGTGGGATGCAGGGCTCATCTCCACCAGAGGTCTTGTAAGAGAAGCTTCTTGAAAATGATGCTCTCCTGGAGAAAGTCAGGGATACAAGTTAGTGTGAGGAAAGCAGTTCAGTTGTTCCAGGAGAAGGGCGATTTCGAGCATGGCACGGGTGAACTGTGCTATGGCTCAACCTCTTTGGTTTGTCTTGTGGGAAGAAGACTAGAAAAACTCAACCAACCAACCACCCTGACCCAGTAGGAACTTGGTGGGGGAATGGGGTGGTGGTGACCGTGGCTGATCAAGACTGTAGATATCAATGGTGTTCAAGCCCCTGTGGCCATAAGGCTGGCCTTGCTGGTCCAGGGCTGGCACCAGGCCCATTTCAGTGGGCAGAAGCAGCAGCAACCTTGTTATCAGGCCTCCCAGGCAGCACCTGGGGTTTAGACGGTATCAGAGTTTAGTGGCATCAGCAGGAGTAGTGGTTATAATCTTTTCTGAACAGAAGGGATTTTAAGCGAATTCAATTGCTCTGAGACATATGAATCGGATTTGAATTAAATTGAATTGAAACCAAAGATGAGAACTGTCCCGGTGAAAACTGTAATGTGAAGTGACATTTCAATCACAAAAATGACAGCTGATGTGAGACAGGCCACTGAAACTGACCTCAAATTAAGAACATGAAAAGACTGAGTGGATCATTAGATAATATCTTCCTGTGAATTTGAAAATGGGTTTTGATTACAGGAAGTATCTAAGGGAGAATGAAGAAGCTTGTCAAAAATTGAAGTGACTCATTACATTATTCAATCTTATATGCACTTAATATGGTTAAGCTTGAATTTTAAAATTTTATTTTAAAAAGCATAAAAATCCAGGATTATGTTGCCTATTTATTATGTACCACAGCTTTGCAAATAGATGATGGAACATCATGCCACACCCACTTAGAATCTGATTCTTCCCTTCTCCCTTTCTCTAAAGAGGACATTCTTTATTGTTCACTCCCCTTCACCCCTCAAAGAATCAGTATGCTGTCTGGTCAGTGTGGCTGAGTGGTTGAGCGTTGACCTATGAACCAGAAGGTTGAGGTTCGATTCCTGGTCAGGGCACATGCCCCAGGTGAGGGCTTGATCTCCAGTAGGGAGAATGCAGGATCAATGTTTCTCTCATCATTGATGTTTCTATCTTTCTCTCCTTCTCCCTTCCTCTCTGAAATCAATAAAAATATATTCTTTTAAAAAAAGAATCAGTCTGTTAAAGAAATAAATCAGTATGGCTATAACTATATTTCCAGTCAGGAGACTGGGGCAATAGCATGGAAAATGAAAGGGGCCATTTGGGTAATAACTACTATTTAATGAACACTAAAGCACCCTGCTCTACCCTAAGAATTCGGCATATCTTATCTCATGTAGCCTTGGCCCTCTGTGATAGATATTATCATTGCATGTTTACAGAGCTAACTGGGTCTGAGAAAGACAAAATAACAAAGGCAGTAAATGGCAGAGCCAGAATCTGCCATCACTCGTTTATGGGCCCAAATGCATGCTCTTCAAGTACTATGCCTGGGATGGCAAATTACTGCCATTCAATACCAACTCCATTGAGATGCCTTTCTAAAAAGGATTCCCAGTTCAGAAACTGAACTGAACAGTCCCCGTCTTTGCAGGCAAGTGTATCAGGATCCATTGTCAAGTCAACCTTGAGAGAACAGGTGGTGAATGGTGGCACGTGTGACATGTAGACTGTTCCTGAGAGGGGTTCATCGGAAACAAGCCAGAAGCAAGGGCTCTAAGGGGGATGCCATTCCAAAGGTGAGCAGAGTACAGACATAGGTTTTTAGATGAAGGGACATGTTAGAGTTACTGCAAGGAAAAACTTACTCTACCTGACAAAGTGAAATAGAGGATATTTGGAGTTTGTTACTTTAAGTTTACATTCACTATATCTACTCAGTAATCCATTCCACAAGCATTTATTGAGCACCACGTAAATGCAAAGAGGCATCTTGAAAGAGTGCTGAGATAAGTGGCCAATATGGTGACTCCACACATGATGGAATTCTGAGCGTTCTGTAGGAAATGGTCATGGGTCTCCCAACCTGCTTTTAAACAGATGTTTCTCTGCAGAGACCGTTATGTAAACTGCCTGGGCTTTTGTGTTGCTACAAATCTCACCTGAGACAATGGCTGGGAACTTAATTGCATTGTCTCAACCCTCACAGGTGTCACCTTGCACGTGGAGAACTGGGGGCTGGAAGAAAGGTAGGGCTCATTTAATCCTCACGAAAAAATGAAGTTGCTTTGGCTTTCAGAGCTAGCACGGGGCTACTTTTATACATTAACAGAAACACCACGCCTGAAGATTTGAAAATGGGAGATGCAGAGTCCATCTAACACATCAGCAAGCATTTCCCAAGCTGTAGGATAGAATAAATTGGAATTCTATCCTACAAGAATATACTCAGGGCTGACTTTGAGCCAGGCATGTTGCCAGGCCCTGGTTATACAATGGTGAATAACAACCTCACGAAGCCGCTGGACGTGCTGTGGGTGACACGCACCCAGACGATGTCAAGTGGCACCAGATGTTATATTAGGGGTGGGCACGGGGTACGAGGGGAAGAGAGTAGGAGGATCTTCAGAACGCTTCCTGCAGAAGGGAAAATGGATCCAGAAGCTTAAAAGATAAGTGGGCCCTAGCCAGGCAAAGAGGGAAGGGAGGCAGCACAGGAAGTGAAAGCAGAGACAAGCGCATGGGGGTGAGTAGAAAGCACGGTGTGGACCACCAGCAACTGGGCATGAAGTGCAAGGAGGAGGTGGAGGTGGGTCACAGGGCACCCTGAAGGGCAAGTGAGGAAGCCTGGCCTTGTTCTGAACAAAGGGCAGTGATTGAGGGGTTTTAAGCAGGGGAGGGCACGATCCGATAGCGTTTCAGGACTTGGACCTTGGAAGCAGTGTAGCTTGGACTGGGGGACACACAGGCAAGCAGGAGAGCAGAGCCGAGTGACCATGTGGGAGCCACTGAGGCACCTCTACTGCCCCGCTAGGCCTCCCACTCTGGCCCTGGGTAAGTTTGTCAGTCAAGGGGGGCAGGAGCTAACTGGCTTTGGCTTCTGAAAGCTCTATTTGGCTGGGCACAAAACAGGACCTGAGTGCTTAAATTCAGTATTTCCTGGAAAGGGAGCTCTGAAAAATAACCAAGAGCTATAAACATAAATGCTGAAGACATCGTAAATGAAGACATATGCCTGCCTCCAACCACCAGCGGACCCTATATATTAGTGCACAATAAACTGGATGCTAGATTTGTTCATCTGTGACCCTGACTTCAGGATATCACCATTACCACTTATGAATAATGGACATTTTCTAGATAAAAAGACCCCAATGACCTCCAGTTCTCATTTGCCTGACATGAGGGAGACACTGGAGGGAGGCACACCCAGCCAGCTGCACGGGTGGGCACCTGTGTCTCCCCTCTGGGAGCTTCCACCCTCTGTGAGGAGCCGGGTATAAACTGCCTCTGTGTTAATCTTCCCTCAGGCGCCCTCACATTGACCAATCCCCTCCTGCCTGGTGAATGTGAATGGACATCATAGACTGGAAACCTCTCTACGAACCACAGAGTGAGGCTCAATCACCATCTGTAGCAAAGGTCAGCAATGAGCCCAAATCAGCTAGAAACATCAACACAGTGAACATGAAAGACCCTATTTTTTACCCTGTGGAGCAAACACAATCTCAGACCTGAAGGGGTTCATAGTCAAGAGAGAAGATAGGTGAATGAACTAACTATAAAGCCACAACTAGAGGCAGAACGTGGTCAATGTAAATCATAAAGTATCATGGGAACACTTCGAGTTAAGTGGGGTATAGTCACTGGAGACTTCACAGAAGAGGTGGCACTTAAATTAGGATTCACTTGGTGAGAATGTAGAGGAAAGGTATTCTAGGCTGAGAGAGCATTAGGAGAAAAGGCACAACATAGGAGAATTTGGGAAATATTAATAGGTATGGCCAGCCAGTGGAAGCTTTTGAAGGGGGAGAACTGGTAAAATCTGGTTCTCCTTCCCAGGAGAATGGCTTAGGATGAGACGGGAATGACTAAGGGGCTGCTAAAGTTATGCCCACAGACCCCCTGAGGGAGAGAGGACAGACCCTGGGCTACCTCCTTCTCAGCTACCTGCTGCATAAATGAAATAATAAGTTTTCATTTCAAAATTTTTCATTAAGATAAGCAGGGCAAGCCCTGGCCAGGTAGCTCAGTTGGTTAGAGAGTAGTACCAATATGCCAAGTTTGGGGGTTTGATTGCCAGTCAGGACACATATAAGAATCAACCAATTAATGCATCAATAAGTGAAACAACCAATCAATGTTCTCTCTCTCTCTCTCCACCTTCCTTTCTAAAATCAATTAGAACAAACATAACTAGGGAATATCATGTTCTAATTTGAAGGAATCAAATCTTTGTAGTTACAAAGTATAGTCTTATCAGATTACAACATTTAAATTGTTTTTTAATTAATTTTTTAGAGAGAAAGGAATAGAGAGGGACAGAGATAGAAACATCGAGGAGAGAGAATCATCAATTGGCTGCCTCCTGCACACCCACCACTGGGGATCGAGCCTGCAACCCAGGCATGTGCCTTGACAGGGAATCGAGCCAGTGACCTCTTGGTTCATGGGTCAATGCTCAACCACTGAACCACACCAGCTGGGCAATACAACATTTAAAAACACAATTGTGGAAAAAGCCCACAGAACATAACATGACTGCCAAAACAAAGCAAAACAAAAAAAATGTATTCCATTAGCTTGAAGGATTTTTTTTAAAGGGCTTTTTCAGTTAATCAACTTTACTGCCTATTGTTCACTGCACATCCTACTGAGTTTGAAAATTACGGTTATATTGAAGCAGATGATTAGGTGGGGGAAGCAACAGCAAAGGCAAAACAACTGAAAGTACATTAGCCAAAAGCTTACATGACACACCACTTGGGAATGTGAGATCATAAGGGACCAGGCATCGGTGCCAGCAGGATGAAAACGAAACAGCTTTCCAGAGAACTCTTAGGCCTTGCTTCAGGTTTACATTCTTAATTGAGCTGAATACCAGCAGCCCAGAAGGAAAGCATCATTCAGAACCAGCTGTGTGGCCCACAGCTGGGCTGGCCAGTGAAAAACTGGCTGTGTGAGGCTGGTCCAGCTGCGTTTCCTTCCACGCTGCCTGGCTGGCAGGGAAGCGGGTTTGAGAGACTTGCCGAGGGGTGTAGGCACGTGCAGGTTTCCTTCTAGGAAGAGGGCAGGGGAGGAAAGAGGAAGAGTACAACTGGAACAGGTAGAGACTGCCACTTCAATTTGATCTTTAGGTGATGAAGGAAGAGAGCCTAAGGGACTGAACAGGGGTCCACATTTGGATCCAGGCCAGGAAGCCTTGATGTCCATGCCTGAGAAGCACTGAGATAGAAAAACGCTGCTTTTAAAAGCACTGTAGGGCCAGGCTGGTGTGGCCCAGTTGACTGAGCATCGACCCATGTACCAAGAGGTCTCCAGTTGATTCTCAGGCAGGGCACATGTCTGGGTTGTGGGCCTGACCCCCAACAGGGTGAGCAGCAGGCAGCTGATATATGTTTCTTTTTCTCTGTCCCTCTCCCTGCCCCTTTCTCTAAAAAAAAACAGTAAAGACATTAAACAATAAATAAAATAAAAGCACTGTATGGAATCAGAAAGATCTTAGTTTCACTCTATATTAGTAAGCTCTTGTTATAATGACACATTCCCCACTGATCTTGGTCATTTACAACAGTAACCTCATATTTCCTGTTCATGGGTTTGTGGGTTGGCAGCAGCTCTGCTGGGCTCCGCTGGATCAGGCTAGAGGTGAGCTTCTGTGAGTGCTCATTCTAGGACGTAGGTAGTTCCCATGACAGATGCCAAAAGCTCAAGGGGGTGAGTAGAAATACGCGGTGCTTTTAAAGCCATCACTTGGAACTGCCACCCCTCTCATATTCTATTGACCTGAGCACGCCACAGGGCAAAGTCCAAAGTCACCGGCATGAAAGACCCATGCAAGACTGTGGAGCTGCCTCCTGCACACCCCGCACTGGGGATGTGCCCACAACCCAGGTACATGCCCTTGACCGGAATCGAACCTGGGACCCTTCAGTCTGCAGGCCAACGCTCTATCCACTGAGCCAAACCGGTTTTGGCACCTCCACCTTCTTATAAAACCACCATCACCCCTACACCCCTCTTCCCTGCAGCCACCAGCAACATCCCTGGCCACCCCTTCATCTCCGAAGATGAAGGCCCTGCTGTTCCCGGTTTTCCCTTCCACACCAAGCCGTGCCATTGCCCCACACCAATGACCAGGCCAGGGCAGTGGCTCACGTGATGCCAACCATCCCACCATGAAACCACGCCAGGCATCCTGGTGATTGCCGTGACAGGGGGGTGAGGAGGCAGATTCGGGCCTCTGTGGGAGCTGGACACATGGGCCTCTAACTCAGTGTTCGCAGCAGAATTATTAGAGGGGCCTATAGAAGGGAGTTATTTTGAGAGAATTCTTTGTGCACGTAGCACGTAGATGTTTGCCACTTTTAAAAAAAATTCCTCGCCTGAGGACATGCTTAAAGAGAGGAA
>NW_006296007.1:259347-261331 GCF_000327345.1 Myotis davidii
GAAGGAGGAGGGGGAGAAGGAGAAGAAGAAACATAGACGTGAGAAAGAAACATTGATTGGTTGCCTTTGGTATATGTCCCGGCCAAGAATGGAACCTACAACCCAGGTATGTGCCCTGACCGGCATTTGAACAGGCAACCTTTCGGTGCTCGGGACAATGCTTAACCAAGCCACACCTGTATGAGATTTCTGCCACTTTATCAAATGAATTCAGTGGGTCTGGAAACCAAAACCATGCGCCACGCAATGCTGGAGACACAGTGGGGACAGTTGCCACTTTCAGCACAGAATGAAGTAGAAAAATCACAGCATGAAATTGCAGTAATAAAGCGCCGCCAGCTTGTTGAAGCCAGCACAAGTGCACGCATGGGACGCGTTCCTCTTTGGCGCAGGCGGTGAGCGTGCTCCCTGTGGTGAGCAGGGCATGGACTGGAGCCCCAAGTGCAGAAGCTAAAACCCAATGAGTCCTCTGCTCACCTCACTGGGAACATTAATGGCGAAGATGTTTCCTGAAAATCGTGTACCAGGTCCCCACAGGTGAGAGCGGAACCCTCACACTGCAAAAGGCTGTTTCCAGAATAGACCTGAGACAGAAGCGGTGGCTCTGAAGCATTTGTGGAGGCCACAGCCTCCTCCGTCCTCTGTCCTGGCTCCCTGCTTCCTCTCCATCTCTCACAGTCTCAGTTTCACAAAAAGTCATCAAATCACCTCAAAATGTGAAATACCCTGAAGTCTTCGGGACCCTGAAGACTGGCTGCACTTCTCTCCTTGTGGACCATACAGACTTTTCCTACAAGTCCCCCCAGCCAGGGAGAGCGCCTGTGTTGTCAGGCAAAGCACGGATGCTGTCAGCGAGGGTTTTTGCAGTCAGCTTTTCAGCGCGTAGAAGTTTGAACATGAAAACCTGCTGAAATCATGTAGTGCTTGTTGGTGAAGGACCCCAACTCCATGAGTCTGGAAAGGGGTGTACGTACCTCAAGCCGAGCACCTGGGATGCCAGATGCTCCTCTCCTTCCCTCCGTCTATTTCTCATTCAGCCAATACTGAGCACCTACTCTTTGCTGGGCCCATACAAGGGTCCAGGGAATCAGAGACAAAGGAGATACAATCCTGTTCTCAGGGATCTCATAGTCTGTTCAGGAAAGCAAACCCGGACAACAAAGCAGCATTATGGGAGCTCCACAAGCTGTATACACACACAGGAGGCTACACTTGGGTTGAATCTGAAACAAGTACAGCAGTCCCCACCTTTATCCAGTGTTGCTTTCTGAGGTTTCAGTTACCTGCAGTCAACTGGAGTCCAAAATATTAAATGGAAAATTTCAGAAACAAATAACTCCCAAGTTTTAAATTGCACACTGTTCTGAGTAGCGTGACGAGGTCTCACACTGTCCCCTTCTCTCCAGCCCAGGATGTGAATCATCCCTTTGAATCCACGCTAGAGACAATCCCCACTCTTAGTCTCTTAGTAGCCAATTTGGTTGTCAGATTGACTGTCTGGTATGGTAGTGCTTATGTTCAAATGACCACCCCCATATTACTTACTATTAGTCACAAAGTGCAAGAGTAGTGATGCTGGCAATTTAGTCATGCCAATGGGAAGCCCTAAAGTGCTTCCTCTAAGTAAAAAGGTGAGTACAGTAAACAAGATATTTTGAGTGAGAGACCACCACATTCACATAACTTTTTATTACAGTACCTTGTTATACTTAATCTATCTTATTACCAGTTATTACAACTCATCCCTTACAGTGCTTAATTTATAAATTAAACATTATCATAGTTATGTATGTGTAGGAAAACAAACTATATATATAAAAGCCTAAGCAACCATTATGACCAGTTGCTATGATGTGCATTGACCACCATGGGGTGACGCTCAATGCAGGAGTTGCCCCCTGGTGGTCAGTACGCTTCCAGTCAACCTCCTGTAGCCAGCCAACCTCCTGCAGTCCCTCCCCCCGGCTGGCAAGCCCAGCCAGCC
>NW_006296007.1:261522-262098 GCF_000327345.1 Myotis davidii
CTCCCCCCCTCTTCCCTGCAGCCACCAGCAACATCCCTGGCCACCCCTTCATCTCCGAAGATGAAGGCCCTGCTGTTCCCGGTTTTCCCTTCCACACCAAGCCGTGCCATTGCCCCACACCAATGACCAGGCCAGGGCAGTGGCTCACGTGATGCCAACCATCCCACCATGAAACCACGCCAGGCATCCTGGTGATTGCCGTGACAGGGGGGTGAGGAGGCAGATTCGGGCCTCTGTGGGAGCTGGACACATGGGCCTCTAACTCAGTGTTCGCAGCAGAATTATTAGAGGGGCCTATAGAAGGGAGTTATTTTGAGAGAATTCTTTGTGCACGTAGCACGTAGATGTTTGCCACTTTTTAGAAAAATTCCTCACCTGAGGACATGCTTAAAGAGAGGAAGATGGGAGAGGCAAGAAAGGAGAGAGAGAGAGAGAGAGAGAGAGAGAGAGAGAGAGAGAGAGAGAGAGAATTCTTTGTCCTGGGGATTTTAAGTAGGAGCTTATCCAGTGAATCCTTCAGGATGGCAGGCGCTTGCTGTGGCTCCTCCCGCTCCAGCCAATGATCTTTTCCCCAGG
>NW_006296007.1:263497-268091 GCF_000327345.1 Myotis davidii
AAAACAAACTATATATATAAAAGCCTAAGCAACCATTATGACCAGTTGCTATGATGTGCATTGACCACCATGGGGTGACGCTCAATGCAGGAGTTGCCCCCTGGTGGTCAGTACGCTTCCAGTCAACCTCCTGTAGCCAGCCAACCTCCTGCAGTCCCTCCCCCTGGCTGGCCAGCCCAATCAGCCCCAATCAGGACTGGGCGAGACAGGCCCTGATGGGCCCCAATCACTGGCCAGGCAGAGGGACCCCACCCGTGCATGAATTCGTGCACCAGGCCTCTAGTGTTAAATAACATTAATTATTAAGATTAACCTAGTAGCCATTAAGTGCTCACACTGTGCTAAGCATACTGCATTATTTTCCCATTGAGGTCTCACCACAGCTCTGTTGGGTAGGGTCTGCATTGTGCCGTTACAAAGGAGAATGACCTGAGGCTGAGAAAGGTTCAGACACTGGCTCAAGCACACACAGCTCGGAAGTGGGAAAGCCAAATGTGAGCCCTGTGGTCTGACTCCAGAGCCTGTGCTTTTAAATACCACAGTGAAAGGACCGCCTCTCTGGCTATGAGTTAGTGGAAGGTGGCCCAGGGGCTCGGCAAAATCCTGGCAGGGGTGGACCCTCCTAAAAGCCTCTTGGCAAATTAAGCCGCCCTCCCTTCTGTTCCCAGCCGCTGACCTCTAGGTCCCAGGAACAATCAGCTGTGGAAAATCATGAACTGCGTGGGAGAGCAAAGGCAAAGCTGCACTGCCTGCCAATCCCTTCGGCCTGGCCCCTCCTGTGACTCGGGCCTCCCGGGAGGCAGCCTCCAAAGGATATCCCTGGCTCTGCCTCCACTGGGAAGCATGCACGTGGGCCTCTGCTCTGGAAATTGGGCAATTTCTCACTTAAAACCATCTGAAAACAACTCCAGTGCCTCCAAAATTATACATTCACAGAACATTTCTAGACTCTGGAATATGATCAGACAGTAATGATTTAATTGATGGTTAAGTGTGTAGATAAAATGAATATGCTGAATCCTCCCTGTAATTATCTCTCCAAGGAGCCCCGGCAGCTGTAATTACTGTCTGAGGCCAAAATTACAAACAGGCTATAGTTTTAAGCAACATGTGTTGCCACCCCTGCTGGATCTCTGAGGAAGTCGGTTCCTCCCAGCACAGGGGCCACCAGGACCCGTCAAAGAGAGCTTAGTCCTTCCAGAGGTTTGCTTCCCAAACCTTGGGGATATGTTCTCATGGCTGTTCTGCACCCCCTGCCTACACCCTCACTGCACACTCTCTCCCCCAGAGTCTACACACTGCTGGTGGCCAACACACCAATTTAAGTTATAAATCCACTTCCGTTACAATGGACCAGAATGGCGATCTCCACTGATTAGATGAGTACAGTCATGACTGAAATCTTCGCAGAAGCTAAGCTCCTGCCTGGACGACTATGCAAAATTCATGTATTCATTCAATAATCCCAACAGAACTACAGAGTGCCCCCTATGCACCAGGTGCTGAGCAGATGTGACTCCTGCAATTTTGGACTGTGGCTTTTGAATTATCCTTGACTGGAACCTGCTAAAGGTCCCAGCCAACACCATCTCACACATCTGGATCTGCATCTGGAGATGAGTTAGTTGGATGGAAGAGTGTCAGGATGTGGTAGGCATGCTGCAGGGGAGGGGAGGACACATGACCTGCTGATTTCAGCAAAGCTTGTTGGAGACATTGGCTTGGTCCTCAGCCTTGCCTGCTTTGTAGCCTCTATCATGCATTCGGCACTTCTGAGATGTCTACTGTGTGCATAGGCTGTGCTCCTCTGTGGGTTATTCCTTCCTCCCTCCAAATCATGCATCCCATGCCCTATCCTGGCAGTGCAGGGCTCTTACTAGGAGTAAACAAGTCAGGACACAGCCCTAGGTAACACCTAACTGTCATCAAGCAATCTGTCTGATTATTTACTTATGTCTAGCCCCTTATCTGGACTGTAAGTTTCATGGAGAATCAAGCTTGGCACCTGTTCAGAAATATTTGATTTATAAATGAAAAACCATTAAAATGCTAGGGAGAAGGCAGATGTCACTGGCACACTCCACCTCTAACAGGGGAAGAGTGCTCAATTCCAAGGATGTTGTCAGGTGAAGGCGCTGGAGGTAAAGTCTGTGCAATGATGAGCAAATCTAGGCTTCCACAGGGGTACACTAGAATTCATTCACTCCCATTCATTCATAATATTTCTCTTCTTCTCTTCTCTTCTCCCCCCCCCCCCCCACACACACTTTTCTTCATGGGACTGTGATCTTGGAAGACAAGCACATGTATTGTCATCACTGAATACTTACTATCTACACATTGTGTAGTACTGAGTGGCCCCAAAGAAGTGTTTATTGAATAAGCACATCAGTGAAAGCCCTCGGAACCCTGAAAGGTTACCTGCAGTGGCGATGATGGCCAGCAGAGGGCAGAAAAGGGTAGCAGAGCTGATGGCAGAGCCCCCAGGAAAGGGCCATTTCCTCCATGGAGATCCTTTGGCATTGAGGCAAGGGTCCTCTTAACCGTGTGAGTATTTGAGAGCACCAGGACTGAAGAAAACTGCTGACAGAAGTCCAACAAAGCCCAGCGTCATTAAGGGGAGAGATCAATTAGAGTGGGGAGCTGGTGATGCTGGTGGCCAGTGCTGGGGCAGAGGTGTGTGGAGAGAGGAGCCGCGTCTGGGGCCCCAAGTGAAGTCATCTAGAGTCACAGTGCTGGCAGCACAAGCCCTGTGTCCAGCACCTCTGGGAGCTCCGAGCTTACCCTGGGGGCGTTGTCATTCTTAAGGTGACAAGTGTCCTGAAAGTCAGGCCTGACAGCACCCCCCATCCTGATTGGGAGAAAGGGCAGGGACACCCACCGGAGCATGGAGGATGCTCTCACACTCCAGGTCCCCCACAGGTGTGGGGACCGGCAGAATTTTCTGGGCCATTAGAAGAACCGCTCCTCATCTCAGTCGATTTTCCCCGGAGCTTCGAGTGCTAACGGCAGGTGGAGAGCAGCCGGCTGCTGCCTGCAGGACCACCTCTCCCCTGGAGAGGGTCTCAGTGGGGGCTGTTGGTCTGGCAAACTGTGGGGCCCAGACTTCATTTGCTTCCCTGTGGAGCCTCTGTTGGCTTGAGCCTTTTGGAATCAGCTAGAAAGCGGTTTGTTTCCAGGAGGGCAGATAACGGGAGCCCAGAGATGCTGTGGGCAGACATCAGGGGCAAGGAGGGAGTCGTGGCTGGAAGGTCAGACAGACATCACTAGGGGACGAGGAGATGGTAGTTTTCATCTGTCTGAAGAAGGGCATCTGCCTGAGGTTGGAAGGAGCTCCCCCGGATCAGGGCCTTTGGGCCTTGGGGGATGTGACGTGGCCAGCTAACCCGGGTGGTAGGACACCTGTCCTTTCGGGATGCTCTGAGCGTCAGCAGCACAAGGAGACCCTGTGCCCAGGACAGTGTGGAGAGGCGCGGACCCTCAGGGTGTGTGACCAAAGCTTTGATGGAAGCCCATGTGCTGATGCCTAAGTGACCCCATTGTGAAACACATATGTCAAGTGTGTGGCTCCTCGAAGAAGCTCAGCTTCCCAGTATAGACAGAGACCCAGATTTCTTGGTGCCGGTCTGGAGCAGGCCCCTCCGGAAGTGGAGAGACAGGCAAAGTTCTGTATTTCTAGACAATAAACGTATTGAGAGGCAAAAGGGTGAGCAAGGGGCCAGGTGGTGCTGAGAGCAGATAGTAAGACAAAGGCAGGCCTGCAGCTCCTCACTGTTTTCAGCTTTTGTGCCCGTCCTTGTAAAACATCAGTAGTCGTGCGTGTCTGTGAGTGCCTCCCCTACCATCATTCTGATTGCATCGCCACAATAGCATTTTAAAGAGCTTTTCAAAGTGTTTGAGTCTCTCCATCCAGGCTCCCAGCAATTGAAAATGTCTACCCACTTTTTTTCCCTTCAGAGTTTTTGAAACTCTTTATTCTAAACCTGGTGGTGGAATCTGACCATATCCAAACATTCTCTCTTTTGCTACCATAATCTCTATGATGATTTCCCTAAGGGCCTACACTTACTATTTTGCCAAAGAGTTCTTGTTTTCCCACACATGTTCTTTGTCTTTCTCCTTCTTAGATTAATTTACAGTTGACCCTTGAACAATGTGGGTGTGAAGCCTCACCTATAACACAAATAGTCGATTAACACATACTCTGAATGCTGCATGAATTATAGACCGCATTCTTACCATAAAGTAAGCTAGAGGAAAAAAGTTATTGTAACCACAAGGAAGAGAAAATACATCTACAGTATTTACTGAAGAAGAAAAAATCTACATATAAGTGGACCCACACAGTTCAAACCCATGTTGTTCAAGGGTCAACGTGTATGTGTACTTACCTGTCCTGCACATCCCCCTGAACGCCTTGCAGTTTGTCTGATGGAAGCCACGCAGGCACAGTGAGTGCATCCTGAATGGTGAGAGGGGGCCTCTCGCAGCAGCGTCGGGCCCTTTGGGACTTGAGAATAAAAGCTCAAAGACTGTCCACAGCTGGACTTGCTGGGACTGAATGGGGTGGGGCTGTGAGTCAGAGCTGGGGGTG
>NW_006296007.1:268190-274534 GCF_000327345.1 Myotis davidii
GGAGATGCTCCTGCATCAGGGCCGAGGATGAAGTCAGAGAGGAGAGTAAGCAGAGGCGTGGCATGTCCATCAGGTGTCGGGGTGGGACGTGGGTGGTATCAAACCCTGCACGGTTTGACAGGGAGTGGGGCTCTGGCCTGAGCGGTGCAATGTCAAAGTGCAGAGCAGTGTAGCGGGAAGAGGCTGGGTTGGTCTAGATGGTGTGATCCAAGCTGATGGAAGAACAGGAGCAGGATCTGAATGCTGGCGAACAGCTCAGCAGGATCCAGGTAAGGAAAAGGCCCTTTCAAGGCAGAGCCAGGTTGGAAGACGGCAGAGCTGCCTCCAGGACCTGGGAGCATGCAGTGGGGATGCCGAGAAAACCTGGGACCTGCAGATGTGGGGCGACAGGAGGCAGGGGGTCATCTGGGACTCACTGTATAGTCACTGTGTGCTCTGCCCTGGGACTGAAAGCAGCAAAGGCTACTTCTTAACCCTTCCTGTGGGGTGGCATGTGCTTCCATGGCCCACAGGCGAGATGGAGCCTCGATGGCCAGAAGCAGGAGGAGAGGAACAGCCTGTGTGCGGGGTAAGAGCTAGGCCTAGGCCCCGGCCATGTGTCTCCAGGTTAAAGCCCACACACCAGTTATCCCCGCCCCCCCCCCTCTGTATTTTCAACCTTTCCTTCCCTATTAGCCTTTTCCTCAGCCTATAAAAACACTCAAATTTCTTGCTTCTGACAAAGAAAATCCCATTGTCAAAATCCTTCATCCTTTTTCTAGCAACAGGCCTGTCTCTTGCCTCCCCCTTTCAGCCCAGAAACTTGGAGTTGTCTATAACCATAAACTCGGAGGCCATCAGATTCCACTGTCTACTGAGACTGCTCTCCTTGGGCAAGGGAGACACACAGACATGAAAGCTCAGGGTAGCCCACCAACCAGCCGGGCACACAGAAATGCCAGCGTGCTCTGTCTTTCTCAAGATATTTGAGAAACTTGAAAGGTAGCAAAGAGACGGGGCATAGTGTCGAGGAAAGATTTTAAAATATTATTCGTCGTGGTGTTATTTACAATAGCCAAGATGTGGAAGTCACCCAAGGGCCCATCAATGGCTGACTGGGTAAAGACATTGTGGTGCATACATACAACGGAATCTTACTCGTCCATAAAACAATGAAATCTTCCCCGTTTGTGACAGCATGGATAGACCTAGAGAATATTATGCTCAGCGAAATAAGTCAGTCAGAGAAAGACAGATACTGTATGATTCCACTTATATGTGGACTCTAAAAAACAAAATAGATGAACAAACAAAACAGAAACAGACTCAGACACAGAAAACAGGCTGATGGTTGCCAGATGGGAGGGGGCTTGGAGGGATGGGTGAAAAAGGTGAAGGGGTTAAGAAGTACAAATTGGCAGTAATAAAATAGTCACGGGATGTAAAGTACCGCATAGAGTATACAGTCAATAATTTATATATATATAAAAGCCAAGCAACCGGAATGCCGGAATGACCGGAATGACTGGAACGACCGGTCACTATAATGTGCACTGTGGCGGCCAACCAGCCCAATCAGGGCCCCGATCAGCCCTCCCAACTGCCTGCAGCCCTTCCCCCTGGCTAGCCCTGCCCCCGATTGGACCCCATAGGCCTCTAGTACTGTAATAACTGTATATGGTGTCAGATAGGTCATGGCATATACTTGTCTAACCACTATGCTGTGGACCTGGAAATAATATGATATCAAATGTCAACTGTAATTGAAAAAATATTTGAAGTTGATTTGCACAGATTTTGCTAAGCCTTCCTTGTGGCTGGGCCTGTTGGGGCCCCATGTGACTGTCTGAGTGTGGCCCTGTCCCCCAGTCCTTGCTGCATCCTCTCCTCCTCACTGAGAGGCCACCATCTGTCCGAGATCCTCTAGTGACTACTGTCCCAGACTGTTTTTCCAGTCCTCACGCTCGGCCTCAGCAGGGAGGGGGTGCAATGGGCAGATCCCGCCTATCTAAGCCCAGGTCCCTTCCCGTCCCAGGAGGGTCAGTGCTGAGTGGGGACCTCATGCTGATACCTGGGCTGCTGGGAAACCTGTTCTCCCCCCTGCCCCCGCCCCCGCCCCCAATTCACCCAGGGCTTCTGTCTGGAGCTGCCTGACATCTCTTCCCCGAGGGATCTGGGCTTCACATTCAGGAGAATCAGCCTTTTGTCAGCAGATCTGGGGCATAGGCATTTCCATTTAAAACCCGGGTGGACCGATCTGCCTTCTGCGTGTGGCCTTGGTCCCAGAATAGAATCTGTCTGGCGGTCAGCTAAGAAAAGGGTAAGAGGTGGGAGCACGGTGTGTGCACATGTGTGTGAGGGGTGGGTGGTTAAGATCTAGGTAACTTAGTTGTGAACACACTGTATCTTCCGGAAGAGCATCCTTCCGAAGGTAACAGGTGAATGGTACACTTTGTCAAGTTCTTCTGCTCTTGGCCTTGAAATGCCTTAATCTCCCGTCTCCTTGTCAGCTCGCCCTTCCCCCACCCTTGTCCCAAACACTGTCCCTTCTCTACCACTCTGTAGCTCAGATGTTGGGACCATACATCCACATACAGGCCTCCTCCCTCTCCCGGACCTCTCACAGACCTCCGCAAGGGCATTCATTCCGTCTCCCCACCCGTCCTCTCCACATCTGTCTGCTTCAGGCCCAAGGGTGGCACACCTGCCTCTAGCCTCATCCCCTCCCACTCGCACTCCTCCAGATGGCCAGCGTGACCCTTTTACAACACAGGTTTAAGCCTGTTCTTAAAATCATCCCAGAGCCCCCTTACAGAAAGCCCTAAGCCCTGATCGCGGCTGAAGGAGCCCTTCCCGCCCTCTCTGGCCTCATTTCCCTCCCATGGACCCTGGGTTTCAGTCCTGAAGTCCTTGGTGTCCCCGGGGCAGCCCCCCTCTTTCACACCTGCCTGCATGTGAATGCATTAACCTTTCCCCTCGAAATTCCTTTTCCTCCTTGTTCAACGGGAGGATTTCCACTCCTTTTCAAGAACCTGTCCAGGGGGTTCAGCGTGTCTCTTGGGTCACCACCCTTCCCCAATGGATGGCTGGGAACGCTCTCCTCCGTGCTCCCAAACAACTTCTGAAAACACAGACTATACAATTTACTGCTAGACTGCCCTCCCCTCCACCCCCCTCTGGAGTCCTTGCAGCAGGACCTCCGCACCAAAGACAGTACCCGACCCCGGGCAGGAGAGGAGTCCTGTCATCCCAGGGAACCCTCTCATAGCGGTGACACACAGCTGGAATGCACCTGCCTTCCTTCTGGGGCTTTACCCAGCGGTTTTCTTCAGTTATCAACACACAGTTGGTGTCTCTGGGCTGCTCGAGCATTTGCAGGCTAAGCCCAGCTCCAAATTGGTTGGTTCAATATTTGTGATCAGAGCGATCTATTTGTGCGCATGCAAACGTGGCAACGCACCCTCAGGTGTGCAGCATCACGTGCAGAGAAGCCCAAACCAAGGGATGCTGTTGCTTCCTGACAAACAGACGTGATGAAAAGCAGAGGATTCTGGTCCAGAAAAGCATTCTGGATGGGAGTTTGGGTAGGAGCCTACATTTCCCTGGTGGTCCTCCCGCCCGGCCTCAGAAAGACATCGGCCTCACCAGAAGTGCACCACCTTAACTCCAGTTTTTCATAGTCTGGATTGTGACCCATCATTAGGCTTGGAAAGCAATTTAATGTGTGACCAGTATTTTTTTTTAATAAAATAAAATTTCTTTCAACAAATGCATCACATGTATGTGTATTTTTTCAAGAAACTTTTGTCTCAGTTTTGTATCCATGTGTATCGTGATGTATAATGTATTCCTTACTGTAAGTCATAACCAAAATTGCTTGAGGCACGCTGCTCTACTCCCTGTATAATCGGGAACTTAATGAAATACAGTGTCGCCACACCTTAGTCTTAACATCTAAGTCTCTGTGAATCATTGAAGATTCCCAAAGCCGGAGAAATGACAAACTTGGACTCTCCCCAGATAAGTTATCTTTAGTTGAGCACTGTGAACAGCATCATCAAAAATCAGTGATGGAGATGCGGGGCGGAGTTCTGTTTTCCTCCTTGTTCAACACTCGGGGAGCACCTGTTACTGCAGACACTGTGCTAGGTGCTTTCATATAGGTCAGTGGTTCTCAACCTTCCTAATGCCGCGACCCTTTAATACAGTTCCTCATGTTGTGGTGACCCTCAATTTCACTGTTACAAATTGAACATAATTAAAGCATAGTGATTAATCACAAAAACAATATGTAATTACATATGTGTTTTCCGATGGTCTTAGGTGACCCCTGTGAAAGGGTTGTTCGACACCCAAAGGGGCAGCGACCCACAGGTTGAGATCCGCTGAAATAGGTTGTATCATTTAATCACACAGGTACTTAAAATGAGGTACTGACTATGGCCGTGTTTGCTCAGCGTTTAGAGCATTGGCCCTCGGACTGAAGGGTTCCAGGTTCAATTCCCATCAAGGGCAGGTACTTCATTTGTAGGCTCAATCCCCTGCCCTGGTCAGGCTACCTGCAGGAGGCAACCAATCAATGTATCTTTCACACATCGATGTTTCTGTCTCTCCCCTTCCCTTCCACTCGCTCTAAAAATTAATGGGAAAATATCCACAGGTAAAGATATAAAATAACATAAAATAAAATAAAATAAAAATAAAACTAGGTATTAACATCCCCATTTCATGAAGGAGGAAACTGATCCTCAGAGAGATTAGGTGATTTGCCAAGCGCACAGCTCTAAGTGCCAGAGCTGTGTAGGTTCCCTCCCTATTACACATTAATGGGCACAAATGGGCTATAGAATCATTTAGAACTTTCATGGGACCTCAAGTTTGGGAGTCAGACTCTGCAAGCTCTCATAACATAATCCAAATTCATATCCATGTTAATGCCATGGAAGACTTCTTGGAGCTATGAAGGTGACCTTGTCTCATGCCAGCAACACTGACTACAAATCTTTAAACATCTTTTATCTCCCTATCCTATGGCCCACCTCCCCCAAGCTACCCAACTCCTTTCCCTGTGGCTGGCTGCCCCCCACCACTTCTGCTTCTCCCAAACCTACTCTTCCTTCAGCTTCTTCAACCACAACCCTTCATACTAGCTCCCACCCCACCCCACTCAACAGCTACTCAGCAGGCATGTCCCACTGAGCAACACAGAGCACTATAAACAGAGGCCACCCAATGTTCTCTGATCATGGAGGGGAGGTGACAGTGGAGGGGGCCCGGCCTTTAACTTCCCAGCCCTCCTCTCTGGGTGGGTGAAGCCCTGAGTCTGGTCCAGATCTGTCCCTTCTTTCATCGCCCTGGTTCTCCATCATTTCCTGGACCACGGAGGCCCCTTCTGGTCTTTGCAGCTGATGCACTAAGCGAAAAGTGACAGCAGCCCGTTGGCAACCGCTCAGGGACTCTTATAAAGCTCAGAGCCACCCACCTCATTTATGATATACGACTGCATTTCCAGGGCTGTCACTGTTATTAATTCTGTGCCCATCCCTGTCCTGAGGAAGCTCCTGCCCTGTGAGGCAGTCTGCTGGGCCCCCGTGAACTCAGACACAGTCTGCAAAGACAGCAAAGGGAGCTCCATCTGAGCTGCAGGCTTCAGAGAACCACAGGCTTGCAGCAGGAAGAGCAACACCTGGGCTGAGGCGGCCTCGGAGACGCCCATGGGATTCTAAAGTCCTTTTCTTTCCAATTATTCCCTTTTTTGCTTTCAAGCATCTCCGCTGACAGCAGCAGCTGAAGCTAAAAGCTTTTTCCCTGTAACAAAGCCCCGCCTTCTCAAGGCCTTTGCTCTTAACTCTTTTGGGCCCACGGGCGTGTGAGAGTAGGACTGGGCCGAGCAGATGGCCACTGTGTGTGACAGCTTAGATTCTGCAGGACCCCATGGTGTTCCTGATTCCCCCTCATCCTGGGATTGGAGGGTTTCTCTGCATCTCTATTTCCTTCTCTGCAAGGATCCCTGGATCCTTACTCCTGGTGTAAGATTTTGCTCCAGGTAAGCTCACATTCACATGCTACTTTGGTTCCACACTTGGAGAGCAATGCAAGTGTCATATTATTTTTAAGCGGCAGGATAAGAACCATTAGTGCTCATCCTGGGAGTAGACATTCTGCAACTTTAAGGAACATTTTATTTTATTTTAAAAATGTTTTTATTGCCGAAACCGGTTTGGCTCAGTGGATAGAGCGTCAGCCTGCGGACTGAAAGGTCCCAGGTTCGATTCCGGTCAAGGGCATGTACCTGGGTTGCGGGCACATCCCCAGTGGGGAGTGTGCAGGAGGCAGCTGATCGATGTTTCTCTCTCATCGATGTT
>NW_006296007.1:274595-280964 GCF_000327345.1 Myotis davidii
GAGAATTATTGCTGCTTCCTCCTGCAGGCCCTCTACTGGAGATCGAGCCCACAACCCGGGCATGTGCCCTGACTGGAAATCGAACTGTGGCCTCCTGGTTCAGAGATCAATGCTCAACCACTAAGCCACACCAGCCAGGAAGGAACATAACATTTTATTTCATTTTAAAAAATATATTTTTATTAATTTCAGAGAGGAAAAGAGAAGGAAATAGGGATAGAAGCATTAATGATTAGAGAGAATCATTGATTGGCTGCCTCCTGCATGCCCTCCATGGGGGATCGAGCCCGCAACACAGGCATGTGCCCTTGACCAGAATCAAACCTAGGGCCCTTCAGTCCACAGGCTGACGCTCTATCCCCTGAGCCAAACCAGCTAGTGCAGGAACATAACATTTTAAAGGCAAGTGAAAGATCAGATTCACTCAGCCTTGGCCCCTCACCTAGAACACAGTTTGGACCTTTGCCTACTACAGGCTCCAGGCGACAGCGGACGGCAATCCTGTGGCTGCCAGCCATGCTGCGGGGTCCTGTCACACAGTTTTCTACAGCCAAGGGCCTTGGTTGTCAACCCATTCCTTGGTCTTGCGTGCCAAAGTGAGTCTAACTCAGCCGTGGGCAAACTACGGCCCGCGGGCCAGATCCAGCCCATTTGAAATGAATAAAACTAAAAAAAAAAAAAAGACCGTACCCTTTTATGTAATGATGTTTACTTTGAATTTATATTAGTTCACACAAACACTCCATCCATGCTTTTGTTCCGGCCCTCCGGTCCAGTTTAAGAACCCATTGTGGCCCTCGAGTCAAAAAGTTTGCCCACCCCTGGCTCCATCTCCAGGCAGAGCCAGCCTGCCACACTGGGGTCCTGCTTGGATCGACCTCAAACCTCAACGTCTGCCATGAAGACCTCTGTCATCACCCTACCAACAGAATCCCACTGACTCCTGCCTGACTCTTGGGTCCCTTGTTAGAGGCTGGATCTGGGGCCACAGTTGTTGCCACAGGAGCCCCATCCTCCACCCCCCATTTCTGTATGGAAGCTTCTAGAATGAGCACCAGATGATCAGCCTCCAGATATTGGTTATGGGTCTGTGAGCCCCTTTGCATCCAGTGCCTCCAGGCCCATCTTCCCCCGGGAGCAGGAGTTGACTGTTCCCATCCAGCTCTATCCTCCATGTGACCCTGACTCCAGCCAACAGGGAGGAAGAAACAGACAAGACCCAGCCGAAAGCCCCATCTGGACGCACAGACGTTACAGACGTTAGCATCGACGGAAAAATCCAGAATGTTTACATTGTTTACATCTAGTGGATCTGAATTCCTCTGCAGGGCATCTGCTTCCTTGGTTTTACAACGTTCCTCTAAGCAAAGCTTTTCAATCTGGACACTTCCTATCAATATGTACAATGTTTAAGCATACTCCATTTAGATCCCTCAGCTCCACAGGAAAAAATCGCACCATGTTTCCTGTTTATAACTGTCTCTTTCTGACAGTCTGAGCACAACTCCCCACAGCACATCCCAGGAGTGCAGTCACATTGTGTCAGTGCTCAATGACTGTAAAGCTCCCTGGCTTTGGGGACACCCCTTTCATTACTTTTTATTGAATGTAGTGGGGTGACACCTATATATATAAAAGGGTAATATGCAAATTGACTGGACCACAGAACAACCAGCCACTATGACGTGCACTCATCATCAGGGGGCAGACGCTCAATGTAGGAGCTGCCCCTAGCCCGCAGGCTCCGATCACCCAATGGGGAATGGGAAACTGGGGGCAGTGGCGGTGGATGCAGGTGGCGCAAGGCCAAGGCAGGTGCGAGCAGGGCCCTGATCGCCCCGCTGGTTGCCCCACATACAGAGGGTGACCAGTGGTGGGGGGCAGGGCCGGCTGCTGAAAGCTGGGGAGGATCAGCCCTAATTGCAGGCTAGGCCTAGGGACACTACCCGTGCACGAATTTCATGCACTGGGCCTCTAGTTGGTTAATAAAAGTTCACAGGTTGCAGGGATCCAGTTCTATAATACATCACTTATATATTGTGTTGTGTATGCACCACTCCAAGTCCTTTCCTTATTTTCAAGAATTTCAATGATCAATGTCATCACATTCATATTCTGAACTTTATTTAAAATGGGGGAAGTATGCAATTCCACTACTGCTAATCACAGACTTTACCATACAATTGAGTGTTAGCTTATAAATAAAAATAATACAGGATTGAAAGACAAGGTTCAAGTTGCTAAAATACTAAAAACTCATTATTAAATGAGTATAGATTTTCATTTTGATTCTAAACAAATGAATTGCAGTACATGGTAGGACATATACATGGGAAAGGACAGTCATGTGGCTGATCTTCGCCCCTAAAAACTGAGCCTTTCTCAACCCAGGGAGCCAACAGAACACAGAGGGCTGCCCAGGGCTCCCTCAAGTCCATGCTGGATTTGAATTCCCCTTTGGTAAATAAAATACAAAAGGAAAGCATTTTTCTAATTTTTTTACATTACTTGTGTGTCATTAAGATAGAGTCTGGCCTGGACAGTGTGGCTCAGTGGCTGAGCATGGATCTATGAACCAGGAGGTCATGGTTCAATTCCCAGTCAGTGCACATGCCTGGGTTGCTAGCTCTATCCCCTGTGTGGGGCATGCAGGAGGCAGCTGATCAATGATTCTCTCTCGTCATTGATGTTACTATCTACCTCTCCCTCTCCCTGAAATCAATATAAACATATTTTAAAAAGAGAGGGTCTTTCTTTTGACCATAAGCTATTCCAACTCATAAGCTAATTAACCAAACATCATAATTTGTTTCATTAGGAAAACTTTATAGCTGGTCCCTCATATGCCATGTACTTTGTTAGGAACAGACATACCACAGTGAGCAAGACAGAAGGGTTGATCTCATGGCAGCTTTGGGAATGGTTTGGGAAGGTATTTTCTGATCCCAGCAAGAGAAATCCCACCTCATACTGCTTACATAAACCAGTCCAGTTCATTTATTTTAGGGGGATGAATTGGCCCACCGGCCCATCATACAGTGGCCACTTCAGAAGGCTGGTCCTGGAGATGGAGATTGCGGAAGGCTCCAGCCCACAGTTAGCCACTTGCTTATTTAATTACTACTCAGGTGTGCCACGGGAGTGGTCCAGCGCAGTGACTGCTGGGCAAGGTCATTTGTGAAGGGGAGGAGAGTCAGATGCAGTTGTCTTTCTGTTTGTTATTTCCCAACACATTCTCTTTTATACCCTCAATGTTTACCCGCATGTTGTGTGGTTACTATCTCCATAGACCTCAGGAAGAGTCGCTGGTTTTGTATTCCAGCTGAAGAGAAGAAAATGTTTAGCATCCTTTTTTGTACAGATCATTCAATATAAGAAAGAAGACTTACTTGGGAAATCTGAATGCTCTTGGCTTTGTTTGCTGACCATTCCTTCCACCAGCTGGAAACCTACTTGTCCAAAACTGCATTCTGGACACTTAAATTAACTAGCACAGATTCTAATGGGGTTGTTAATGCTTCTCAGATTCCCAAACATGTAGCACATTTTTATGTTCTTTGCAATCAGTTTTGCTTCAGTGGCCCTGCAGGTATTTATGGAGACTGCCCCATGCTAAATCCCACCCATAAAAATAGCTTATTTTTTGATGTGTGCGTGGGGGGGAGGGGAATATCAATTATAAGTCCTCTATTTTGTCCAAACAATACTTTTCCATTATTTTTCTCTTTTTTTGTCTTCACATGTAGGTGGAGTGAATCATTATTTTGTGTAAACTGCTGCTAAAATGTTTCCCTGGTGAGAAATGCCAACTTGTGGACTAATATCCTTGTCACGTCCTGATCAGTTCTCATTCAAGGTACAACGGTCTGCCACTCGCCACGGGAGTCTCTGTGGCATTTCTGTTTCTTCTGTCTCTTATGAAGGAAGATGCTGAAGTACTCTAGAACCTGGGCATCCACTTAAGCTCAAGGGAAAGCTTCATGATTTACAAGGTGACTCAGTTACTGTCCTGAATATTTCTCAACTGCAATCGGAACGCAAAGCCAGTACCATCAGATGGTCCACATGGGACCCAAGGGAGCAAAGGACCTCCTCGCATGTCCTCCTCCTAAGTGGAGAAAAGGTAACTCAAGCTTGGAGCCTGAGAAGGGCCATCTCCATTTGAAGAGCCGACTGCAAATTCAAGTCTCAATATCTTTCACATCGTCCCAAACTGACTTCTACTTTGGATCCACTAAGTGGGGAGTTGTGGAACTGCAAAACCAAAGGAATCCGCTTGCTTTCATTGTATGTCTCATTCATTCATCAAATACTAATTCAATATCTATGTAATAGGGACAGTATTTCCACCCCCTGTAAATCATATTGTTCCATGCAATTAATCAATGCCATATGATCCAGCATATCAAAGGCAAATAGCCTACAGTCAACGATCAGCTAGTCCCTCACGAAGCAAGAGCCAAGCCTTGTCAAAAAGAGACGCATCTAAATTCCAAGTGTTCCCTTTAGATGTTGAGAGGAGACCTTGGGTATCTGAGCAGAAGGCACAGGGAGAGAGGAATCATGCTATGGATATAAAGAAAGTTTCCATAGTCGGGAGGAGGAAGTAGAGAGCCTTTGGTGGGAGAAACAGGGAGAGGGAAAGAACAGAGGCTCTGATGGGAGGTCCTGGCTTCCACCTCTCAGGCTTGAAATCCCAGGTTTCAGGTGGATTGAGGAGGAAGAAGAAAGTGGATGTAGCCCTGTGCCAACAAGAGACTAGAGGAACAATACAGAAATGACCAGGAACGGGCATGACGAGGGCACCTGTGATGGCACCGAGTCTCCCGCAGTTCCCATGTGTCCTTGCGTGCCCCGAGGGTATGGAAGGAAGTGACAGTACTGGTAACAGTGTTTGGGAGGGTTCCAGCAGGCGGGGAAATGACCCTGTGCTAAGGGCTGCAAAGACCTCTGGGCCAGGCATCCAATGAGATCTGCAGGGCCATGAACAGCTCAGGTGGGGCCTGGTCAGCCTCAAAGTGGGTCGGGCTCCCAGGAAGCAGTCACCTTGTTTGGCTGATGGCGAGACAGTGCACATCACACCTACAGGGATTCTCATCAGTTCCCGGGGGTGACAGAGACAAGCAGGACAACACGCCCAAGCACCCAGACCACCGCCTGCCGCCAGTTTTGCGCTTCCAGCACCAAGACACCAGCGGGGGAAGGAGGAAGGAGGGAGGAAACCGCTAGGAAGAAGGAAAACAGTTGTAGTTGGGAAACCGAATGTTACATTGGATTGAATATTTACCCCAAAGAGACTGATAAGACCGGGAAATGACTGAAAAACAGTAATAAGCAAGATCCAGATTATTTTTTTCCTTTCCTGTTTCTTACCAGGAAGGGTACCTGTTTTAGATGAAGGAACTTACATTTTCTTGCACTATTCTAATGGACTTTACAACATGTTTTGTTCTCTCAGTTTCCATCCAGAACAAATGTTTTGTTCTCTGAGACACTGGGACATTCTGCTGGACCACGCCTGGGATGCATGTCACAACGTGGGGGAGATGGTGTGATGACACATGGCCTGCGTGTACCCACTACTCACCTCCTCCGTTACTATCCCGACACCCACGTAGGCTTATGCTCAGGTCTTGAGCCAGGCCTTCCGTGGGCAAAGCATGTGATCACCAGCCTATCTCTGCCTACTAACAGGGAGTGGAGTTTATGGGGTTTTCAAAGACTGGCAAGCTGGGTGCTGCGGGGCACCTCAAGTACCCCTGCTTGCTGAGGGGCAGCACTTCCTAAAGTTTCCCCTGAAACAGGGAGAGAGAAGGAACAGAGCCTCAGGCCACGCTGTTTCAAAACAATTTTTCTGTCTCAGTTTCCTTCTCTACTGGTCTAATTCTCACCAGGACTTAAGTCCCACAACACCCCCAAACCCAGCAACACCCCCTAACCCAGCGGTTCTCAACCTGTGGGTCGCGACCCCTTTGCCAGTCGAACAACCCTTTCACAGGGGTCGCCTAAGACCATCCTGCATATCAGATGTTTACATTATGATTTGTAACAGTAGCAACATTACAGTTATGAAGTAGCAACGAAAATAATTTTATGGTTGAGTCACAACATGAGGAACTGTGTTTAAACGGCCAGAAGGTTGAGAACCACTGCATAACCCCTTTGATGGGAACCTGATTTGCTTGGCGTGTCCTGGTCACCCACCCTCTTTCTGGAGAATCACTCCTGTTCCCTAATCTGTGGTGAATGACCATTTCCCCAGAGTGCTAAAGCCTCTGACTCCCTCGCTTCACCATCTTTGGGGACCAGTCCTGTTCACATCTGTCAATCACTCTGTCCGTCGGGGCCCATCTCAGGAAGTCTCCTTCC
>NW_006296007.1:280986-282806 GCF_000327345.1 Myotis davidii
TTCCTGCTGGGGTGAGCGCCCCATCACATTTCCATGACCTGCGGCGACCTGGACCAGGTGGGCACAGAACCCAACCTGGGCAACCAGATGCTTTCTCCTGGGAAGGTGTGGACCTCGGAGAGTCCATGTGGGCTCTGCTGGGAACCTGGTGTAAAGGGCCTAGTCGTGAAACTTTTGCGTCTGCGGAGCTGACGTTGGCTTTAGTTCTATAGCTCTAAGTTCACACCCTGAACAAGGCAGAGGGTGGTCGATGAGGACTCTGCCTGCCAGCATTCACGGGACCACACCTGGCCCCTCGTTATGCTGGGAACTGTAGAACCCTGAGTTCTGGGGGGCACCGGGCTCCCTGGGGCGGTCCCGGCAGGCCAGACTACCTGCACACCCATAGAAAAGGCTGGGCTTGGAGAGAGGGCCTTCTCCACACCTGGGCCGCCTGAGTGGGGCTTTGGCTTAGAATCTCGCACCTCTGCCAGTCAGGACAACGCTGCTGATCTTCACTGTGAATTCCGGTTAGAGCCTCTGTCTCTGTCTCTCTTAGAAAAGCAAAATTCGATTTAACCAAACGGTATTTTCCCATCAAACCAGGTTTGTGTCTTGTTAATGGAGAAGGTGCATATAGCACTACACATGGAAGCGATGAAAACCTGGAACCATTTCTATGATTCTCTCTGGGGATTGTGAGGTTGGTTAGCTCCACACCCAGGAGGTGGGCCAGGTGCTGGGATGTGGCCAGGAGGCATCTTGGGTACACGGCAGAGGGGGTTCTGTGGTGGGAGCCCTGAGAGTTCTGTCATCTCCTGAGGCCCCACAGAGGGGACACTCCTGTCCCCAGGTGCCAGCAGCCTGCTCTGGGGGAGCCATGCCGCGTCCCAGGCCTCTGACATCTGGACAGAAAGGGAGCGGGCTGGCTGACCTTTGAGTGTGTGGTGAAGCTGTCCAGAGTCCCTGGGAGAGAAACGGATTTCTCAACTCACTGGCTTTGAAGGTTCCATCTGCCACCTGCCCTGGCAAGGTCAGGCATGCTGGATGCAGCCCCAGGCGGCTGCCAGATCTCTGCAGGCTCGGGGTTCAGTCCTAACCTGGTCCCTCGGCCCCCAGCAGTGAAGAGCTTCTGCCAGGCCAGCCTCCCTTCGCACCAAATCCTAACTACCCCATATTCTCTTTCCCCTTTCTCTCTCTCTAACACACATGCTTATGTACATATGCGCACACACACACACACACACACACACACACACACACGTGCGCGCGTGCGAGAGCTTCGACTTCAGTACTGTTTTTATTTTAAAGCAGACATTTAAAGAGGGTGTAATAGCAACGCTTCTTGAAGGTTGAGGAAGAAAGAAGAAAGGAGAACTTATACACGTGTCTATGCCCGGCAAAGCTGCAAATGACACCTTCCCCCAATCTGAGATGATGGCTCCCGGGGTGCCCAGCCTTCCTGTGATCCGCCATGACACACATGAGGGATGATATGTCTTCGTGTGACAGTCACATAAGGACACACTGCAGTCGCTCGGAGTGTGGGACACAATGACAAGCGAGGACTTTACTGAGCATGTATTATGTGCCAGCCATGGTGCTTCTCACATATTAGGTGTTTTACTCCTCACCACCACCCTGTGAGATAGGCTCTGTGACGGCCACTTTACGGATGAGGAAACTCAGATTCAGAAAGAGAAAAACAACTTGAGAGTGGCAGCCCCTGGGCTTGGATCTAGGTCCATCCAACCCCAAAGTGAGGGCTTCCCACCACCTGCCCGCGGCCTCCTCCATCCTCATGGCTGTGGGCAAAGGGCAGTGACCGCCCCAATACCGCT
>NW_006296007.1:282839-292861 GCF_000327345.1 Myotis davidii
GTGCCCCAATTGCACATTTATTTTTAAAGGGAAAAGTACTGCCTCCCCTCTGAGGATGGATCTGGAGTTCTGGGCATGAACTTCAAAGAGACAGGAAGCCACGGGGCAGGGCCAGCCTCCCTTGGCTTGCCCTTCATTGGAGGGGCCCAGGCGTTTCATGCCTTAGGTTCTGCTGCAACAGTTGAGAACGACCATCATATGAACCGAAGTTATTCTAGCTGCTGGAACGATCGATTTCCAAGATTCAGTGGGCTAACCCTGAAACATTTATTTCTCACTTACATAACCGTCAGACACAGATCTGCAGAGCCAGGTGCTGAGGGTTTCGGGAGCACCTCCCAGGTGGCCAGAGTCATGCAGCGTCCTTTCCTTCGCCGGGCAGGAAGCCTCGGGCGCTGTCTGCACGCCCCCCTGTGTACACGTGCCGCTCGGTTCTCTCCTGGCAAGGTCCCTGGCTTGTACACTGGATCAGGGCTCGCGTCTCAGCCCCACGCCACACCCCTCGTCCTTATCCCTCCCCATGTCCTGTGTCTCAAGAGGCAGAGAGCTCTGACACTCTGACACGCCAGATTACAAATAAGCACTGAAGTCAGCAGTGACTCACAAGGGTGCAAACCTCTATTGTGAATCCTCTAACGGCCGCTGGTCACTGCTAGCACCAGGCGCAGGTGATTTAATGAGCCCCCGGAGGAAGCCTTTGAGACTTGAAGCCTTTGAGACTCGCACCAGGAGCTACAGGAGTGAGGAATGAGGTGCAGGCCGGTCAGCACAGCCCTCCAGCTACTTCTCCAGCTTCATGGGGCCTAAGAGTCTCCCTTGGGAATTAATTTCGAGTCCAGGAAAGAAAGAGTCTGGCTTTGATGGCCCAGGGGCAGAGGTGTCTTCAGGGACCTGCAAATTGGGGGCCCAAGGCTCCTCCTGATACCCCGAAGCTTAGAATCAATTCACAAGTCCTGCCCTGCTCTCCTCCCTCAGGCACCATCCCCAACAAAGGGAGACTGTCCCTTTGTCCCCAGGCCAGGTGGGGGCTGCTCTGCCTCTCTGCAGCTGCCTGCACGTTTACTTCAACCAGACCAACCTGGCTGTCAACAACAGCAGAGCCCACACCAAGCGAGGCCTCTCAGGATGGCGCTGCAGGGGGCAGAGCTGTCTGCGCTGGGAGAGTAAGAGAGAAGTTCTCTGCCCCAAACCCAGGCTCCCTGGTGTCCCCGTTCCAAAGGGCTCGGTTCCCTTCAGTTACCAGGAGCAGGAGGAGGAAATGCTTCCTGGACAATCACATCTAAGCTGGACAAACACTTCCCTGTTTTGTTCTCGGTGGCACTGGGTGTGGGTGCCAATGACCATGAATGTGCCTTTAATGACGAGTGTACACACCATATTCTGTCTCTTAAGGTGTGTAAGCTCTTCAAGGGAAGGAATGGATGGTTTCTTATTCACATCTACTATCCGTACCTAATATGGCATTTGACTCTCAGAAATGCTACCTAGGGAATGCAATTTATTTCTGAGAGAAGGGGTTAGTAAATAAATAAGAGAGTGTGGCAATGAGGAAAGATGAACGGGAAGAGAATAAATGAGAAGGAAATGATGGGGGAGTGAGAGAATGAATGAGTGTCTGAGAGGCAGGATGGTGGCCCATTGCTTCTAGGTACCCACTGCTCTCTTCTTTCTTGCAAACAAAACCCTTGTTTTCAGTTGGGCACATTTCCACCCAACACAAAGAATACATTCCCCAGATGTGTCCATGACTAAGTTCTGTAACTAAGTTAATTGTAAGTACCAGTGTTGCATGACACATCACAGAAAATCCTTGGAAAAGGAATGTGTATGCTTTTGGTCACCTTTCTGTGGCCTATAAATATGTGATGGCTAGAGCTTAGCAGCCATATTGGGCAATGAGGTGACCTCAAAAAAAAAAAAAAGCCACTCTAGGTCAGTGAGGTAGAAAGATGGAAGTCTAGTGGACCTCAGAACCCCTATAACAGTGACAGCGAACCAATTACACACGTGTCAGAGGTGACATGCAAACTCATTTTTTTGGTTGATTTTTCTTTGTTAAATGGAATTTAAATATATAAAATAAATATCAAAAATATAGGTCTTTGTTTTACTATGGTTGCAAATATCAAAAAATTTCTATATGTGACACAGCACCAAAGTTAAGTTAGGGTTTTTCAAAATGCTGACATGCCGAGCTCAAAAGGTTCGCCATCACTGCCCTATAACAACCAGGACTGCCTTCCTCTGGACCTTACTTACGTAAGACATACATAAATGTTCATTTCACTTGCTGTTTTGTGGTTTGTTGTTTTTTATCGTATGTAGTTAAATCTGGTACTGACCAACTTGCCCAGAATCACAAGTTCATGCTAGAGTCAGTCCCAGTATCCAGGCCTCCTCTCTCCCCGTCTCAAGTTCTTTCTGGCTCCAGGCCTAAGTCACTGTAGGATGGCCTAAAAACGCCACCCTCACCAGATCCTGCAGATGTCCTTCAAATGTCAACCCAAAGCCATAACACGGACTCAAAGAATCTTGACCTTTTTTAAAAAAACAATCAAAGTGAGGGATGATCCCTGGCCTTTGCTCAAAATCCCCAGGCTGGTGGGGACCACAGACCCAACCTCAGACTGAATGCAATTCTAACAGCCCAGGAAATGTACACTCACATTTTTGGTGGCTCCTCCATTTCAACAGTCAAGCATTTATTCTTCCATAAAGTGGAGCATCGGGGGTCAGGTCTTACCTCCACCAGGGAATGCCAGTGTGCGATGGGCTTCCGAGGGTAGGACAACATTTCACTCCAGTGGTCTCTGCCCAGCCTCTCAGCTGTGTTGCCTACTTGACACACGCCGATGATCTCATTGTGACCTATACTGTGAAAACAGCCCACAATAGATTTTTCTTAAAAATGTGGTATGTAAGAATAATAGCTACTCAATTGAACCAATAAGGGAAATAGGGGAGGAGTGGTTCTTTTCATTCCCTAATTTAAAATTCAATGCCAAGTTGAACAGAGAACAGGACTTGGGATCCATTATCGTACGCAGTGGCACAGAGAGGAAGTGCAGAGTCTGGCCCTCCCACACCTAGGTTTTTGTAGCATGAACGTGTTACGTGGCATGGCTTAGCTTGTTTCAAAGAACCCCATGTTTGAGGAGCTCTCTGAGGCATGCTAAGGATGCCACCCCTGTCTGGTTTTAGGTTGAACTTCAGGCCTCCAAATCCAGTTCATGAAAGGGGCCATCTGAAGAGAGTTTCCTGCAATAACAGCTGCTCAAATTCCTGCAAGAGGCAACCAAGTGCTGATAAGGAGGCAGCTCTGTGTGTGGCAGCCATAGTCTTGAGCTCACAGCAAGGGCAGAGCTGAGGACAAACACTTCCCTGCTCCTGGGTCTCCCTGCTTCCCCTCTCTTTAGAGAACACGTTTTCTCATGCTCTTTCCTCCTTCCTTCCAAACCCAGCATTGCTTCTTTGACCCGATTTGATTTCCCTACTATAAAAACATCCTCAGCTCTTTTAACCTGAAGGGCTAATATTTCTGAAACATTCCCTGCATAGGTCCCTGCCATGCCCCACCCCCCCCCTTTCTTTTCCTTCGCAGATTTTGGTGAGAAATCCTTGGTGCAACTAGAATGACATGGCCCATCCTTTAACTCTTTGGAATCCAAACACATCAGATTTTCTCTCCTTTCTTCTTTCTGCAAAGATGACTATTCTCTCTATTTGTGTAGGGCATAAGGGGGGAGATGAAGGGGGAAAGGGTATTTGAGTTTATGCTCATTAAAATTGGTTGCATGCAGAAGCTCCATGAATTCTGCCATGGATTTTTCCAGGCCAGATTCATGAGTTTACTGAGAATTAAACTGAAGCAGAGCTCACATAATCAGATTTGTCGATGCGGGAAACTTGGCAATAGCTTGAAAAATGCTGGCCTAGCTTTCCAGGCTCATGGGCAATGTCCCCTCCTGTGGCCTGACACTCCTGGGGTTGTGTGTCATCCAGGGGAGGCAGGAGGGGGGTCTCTGTCCAGCGTGGGCTGGCACACCCATGGCAGCTCAGCCACCCGTGTGCCCTGGGTTAGAAGAGGTTATGCTTCCCCCAGCCATCTGCTGGAGGGAACGTTCAGGGCGCTGGGGCTGCTCTGCTGACGTTCAGGGTTCTGTGGGAAACAGTTTAGCTACAAACAGTATTTGGAACATTGTATTAGAAGTCAGAGTGACTTTTTTCATAATTGTACCCGGACCACGTGGGAGGTTTCCAATTAAAAAGAGACTTTTCATTTCAGTCTAATGACTGGTTTAACATATATAATTCCCTATGGGTGCTTTCTTTGCATATTAAAGTGACTGTTTTTTCAAATCTGTCCTTTAAATACACAATTGGCTACAATGTAGGCTATAAATATCTTCTCTGTGCTGTATTAATTAGAAAGTCGAGCATCTTATACATTTTAATGCGCCCTGTCATCCGTACTGATGCTAGCATTTTCAAGGGAACATTTCTGTGTTTGCTTTCAGACTTAAGTGGATGGAAATGATCTTTATTGAACACATCGGGAGAAGGGAAGAAATAACGAAGTTATGTATTCGGAAATGTTGAGGGTCTGGCTAAAGCCATCACTCTGCTGCTCTGAGTGGGAGGCCAGGCAGGACCCTGAGAGACGACTGGACCTCTGGGGCCACAGTTCTCCCAGCTGAGGTTCTCGGGGATGCAGTGGGGAAGAGATGGGGATAGAGGAGGATGCAGAAGGAGAAAGGTTTTCAAAAAGGGGAAGGAAAGAATGGGGTTGCTAAGAGACACTTTCATAACCTGACTAGACAGCGTGGTTCGGACTCCTTGTCAGTCACCTTTCCACGTGCTGCTCACTTGCTTCATCTCCTGCTGCCCGGGGACCAGCTAAGAAGCTGGGCTACCCCCGCCCCCCTGCCCTCCTTGCCCTGGACCTGCCCTGAGAGAGTCCCAGGTATCTCACCGGTCGTAGTCCATGACCGCTATGGACAAGTGGATTTGGTCAATGCTCTCGGGGGGGACGTCAAAGACTATGGCTTCGTTGTAAACAGGATTCAGGGTGTTCCTCTTGGTGGACGTTTTCCTCTTCTTCAGCCGCCTGCCGTCGCACATCATGGAGACTTTCACGTAGGGATCTGTGGAGACCATGAGAAGCAGGGGTCTGTGAGGACAGATGCGGACGTAGGCCAGCAGCCTCCTCACTGTGCGGCTTCACGGACCGTGTGTGCTTTCCCTGCCTGCGGACTAGAGCTTGAGGAGTTTCACTAATACAATGCCTAGGCAGTGACTAGAGTGAGCATAAGTAAGTCACTCATTCACAAAAAAGCACAGGACCCGGTTTCCTCAAAAATACACAGAATTTAAAAATAGTGTGAAAAAACATGTTACCAGATGAGAAACTGTTCCAGGAAGAACTCAGACCTGCCTGGCTGTGACAGGAAGAGAAACGCAAAGGCACCTTCAAGGTGTGGGAGAAAGGGCTGTGGGCTGGACTCAGCCACTCAGACAATGTTTTCCTAAACATCAGGTCTTTGGGAAAGGGAGGGGCTGAATTCCTAGGGGACGAGAGGAGTTCCGGGGTTTGATTCCCTGAGTGCAGGGGCCTTGAGCCCCCAGAGCTGCCTGCAGTCGGGTTGCAAAGAGCGAAGCAGTTCCGCACGTCAGGGAGAGAGGACACAGGCTGCTTGGGGTGCACGCTGGGAGGGGATGACGGGTGCAAGGCTGGTCTCTGCTGCGGGGGGACTTGCCTGGTTCTACCTCACTGCCCTCCCGCTCAGTGAGGAGCTCATCTCTCTTCACCTGCATAACTGTGTGCTGCCCTGACTCCCATACACTGCCCAGGAGGGACTGTGAGAGCCAGGAGGGGCCCCATCTTTTTTCTGCTGGGAAAACCCTGGAGTATAGGAAGCGGAATGTATTGCATCTGATGTCCTTTGATTTCAGTGGCCAACAGCTGGTGGACTGGGTATTTTATGACCACATTTTAGGAGCCCCTGCAAAGGTTGCTTGTGATTTTGTATTTTAGGAACTGCATGCTGCGACTTGTTGTTTAGGGTTTAGAATTTAAGGTACATGTTTGATTCCCTGGAAAAACAAAAACTGCATAGTTCACTAATGAGCCTTTTATAAGCATACTAGAGGTCCAGTGCACGGAATTCGTGCACCAGGCTGTATGTGTGTGTGTGGGGGGGGGGTCCTTCAGCCCAGCCTGTGCCCTCTCGCAGTCTGGGAGCCCTCAGGGGATGTCTGACTGATGGCTTAGGCCTGCAGGGAATGGGCCTAAGCCCTTAGTCGGATATCCTTAGCACTGCCACAGAGGTGGGAGAGGCTTCGGCCACTGCCGCTGCGCTCGCCAGTCATAAGCCCAGCTTAGGACTTATCACTGAGCAGCGCTCCCCCTTTGGGAGCACACTGACCACCAGAGGCAGCTCCTGTGTTGAGAGTCTGCCCCCTGGTGATCAGTGTGCATCATAGTGACCAGTCATTCCACCGTTCAGTCGATTTGCATGTTAGCCTTTTATTATATAGGATAGGATTCTTCAATCTTCAGTAAGCTTGAGATGGTAATTGCTTATACTGAGGAAAGACTCAATTAGATAAGCTATATCATCATCTGTAAATTGTGGACCTCATTCACAATTATGGTGAAGAAGACTTAAGAGAGAATAATAATATGAGGATAGGTAGCATTTAGTATGTGCCAGGCATGTTCTTGTGACTTTATATGAAGGAACTCATGTAATCTTATAACAACCCAATGACTCAGTTACTATTATTACCATTCTTTTACAGATGGGGAATCTGAAGCCCAGAGAGGTTAAGGGACTTGCCCAAGGTCACACAGCTATTCAGTCTAAAACAAGGCTTACACCTAGGTAGTTTGGTCCCAGAGTCCATGTGTTTATTACTTCACCAGAAACTTCATAAGATCCTACACGAGAACCGCATGAGACAGCTCGAGTCAGACAATGTCCCACCTGATGCTCCTGTTATGTCCATCGCCTTTAAATTCCTTGCTTTTATAACAGTGATGGTCAGCCTGCCAGCCGTGGGAAGGTAGCAGAGGGAAAACATCAGCTCGCCAAGATCCACATTGTCCTGTTGAGAAAGCGCACACAGAAGTGTTAGGAAGTGCCTCCAGGCTGGTGTGCAGAGGGCCAGCTGCAAGGTGGCACCCGGAGGGTCAGCCCTGCTCCCTCCCCTCATCTTGGGATCCCTGGTGCCTCTCAGCTCCACGCCAGTCACATGGAGAAGAGTAAACGCCTGCACTCAGGAGCCCCTTGCCCTAAGGAAGCCCAGCCCACCTTTAGATGGCAAAGCTGGGAGGCTACCCAGGGCCTCTGCCACCCTTGTGCAGCCCTGCAAGGCCTCATACTGGTGACCCTGAAAGTAGCCCCCAGAGCTGAAGCCCCCAGAGCCTTAACTATTCCCCACAGAGTCCCGTGTGGGTCCATTCAGATCCCCATCACAATCCACACAGAGCCAACAAATGACGCTACACAAAGAGGAGCCGCCTTACTGTGCAGCCCCCACCACAGCCTTCACATAGATGTGCTCTGCACACAGCCCCACCCAGCCTCACACGGCCCCACCCGGCTTCACATGGCCCCACCCGGCTTCACACAGCCCCACGCGGCCCCACATGGCCCCACGCGGCCTCAAACTGGTCCCCACAGGTCCCTCAAAGGCTCCCCTACCTCGTTTCCCACACGGCCTCCCCCAAGTTCTTCCCACGGGCCCCACATAGGCCCACCGTCTGTATGCAACCTTGACCCACACATACCTCTTCACAGCCCCTGCCCCAAACAGTTTGCCACAATACCCCCCATAAACTCCTGCAAACACCCCATACCCTGAAACAAACACACACGCACCTCCACCCACCAGAGCACTGCACGCAGCCTGGTCTCACACAACCTGTGAGACCAGCACACGGCTCAGCTGAACCTTGGAAACATCTAGTCCCCACGTGGCTCTGGAGAAGGAGCCCGCAAAAGCCTGAGAGGGGCACCCAGCAACCCCACACATCACAGCCCTGGACACACTCAGCTTCAGACAGAGCCCTGGGAGGTCTCCGTGCAGGGAGAGATGGCTGGGACCCAGGCCCCCAGGTCCCTACCGCCGCCTGAGGTCTCCCACTTCGTGGCGGTGCAGGCCCTCTCCTGTGCCCCTCAGGAGCCCCCTTCCCCCTCTGCTGGGGAAGACATCTCCTCGGCAGTACACAGCCATTCAAATAAGGCAGGAGACATGCTTCTCTTTCTCCGGCTTAGCCCAGCGAGAGTGTAACCAGAAAGGAGAAGAACGAAGCCAGTTCATTTAGTTTCAATTTGTGACACCTGAGGTTACTGAGCTGGGTGCGTGTGTCTGATTAATACAGTTTCATTCCGACAATGCTCTGGGGAGTCCAGTTCCTGCTCAACGTCCACAGCCTCCCCTCCCCCTCTCCATTCTCCAAGGATGCTGCTATTTTTAGAAGCATAGATTCAGCTCTGAAAGGTCACCGTGGCCAGCCCGGCCTCCCTGCCTGACCGCTTCTGCTGGAGGAAGATGGAGGGAATCTATTTGGTGGCTAAGGCAGATGGATTGCTTTGTATCTCCCTGCATTGCCTGCCTCGAGTAAACAAATGACCTCACCTTGCAAACCAGGCGCCCCTGGTTCCTGGAACCCTGACCTCAAGAGACCCAGGTGGCTGGGCCTTGCCCTCTGGGCTGGAGGTGAGGGGAGGAGATGAGGATTACACAGGATGGGGGGGTCAGGGGGCAGGTGTGGGTGATCTGCAGGGGGAGCATCTGACCACAGACAGAGGATCTGACCCAGGGGATCTGACACAGGAGAAAGAGAAGCAACGGCTGTTGTTGCCACAAATTATCTTTTTCCTTCCTCACTCCCTGGCCTGCTCCTTGGCCCTCTGTCTGCCTCAAGTAGAAAGACCCAGACACCTGTTCTCCTTCAGAGGGCTTCCCGGCACCCAGCTCACCCCTTCTCTCCTCTCATCTGCCCAGAACATCTTGGTTGGACAGAGTAAAACAGGAGGGACCAAAATCACCCCATGAAGCTTCATCACCATCCGTCTTTTCAGCATACGATTCCCAAGGGCCACACTGCACTTGCTCTGTAGGGTTCGAGACGTGACACTCTCCAGGCCAGTGCACAAAATTGTCTGTGACGTGTCAGACTACTGTTGTGCCAAGTACATTTTTTCCCAACATAAACCTTATTCACAAATATTTATATTACATGACTGTCTGCTCATGAATTAAAAGGGAAAAAAATCATAGCTTTGGACTTGATGTTACTTCAGGTTGTGAACTAGGGCTGGTGTCTACATATGTACTTATCAAGCAAACAAACAAAGCAGCCCTGCAAATGAAAGAAATAGTTATCAAAGAGAAAATGCTTGCTTTGATTTCCAAACGCTTTAAAATAAATCATTAAAAATTTCTGTTCTGAGAGTGAAAAATGATAAAGTTCAAATATAGAAGTTTTAAAGTAAAATATCCCCTTTTATGTATGTATATACCACCTATGTCACTCCTTTCCCCAGAGTAACACTGTGAATAATCATCCATATTTTTCTTTTTTTCCTTCTTTTTCAAGAGAGTAGAAGGGAGGAAGAGAAGGGGAGAGAGACACACACATCGATTGGCTACCTCCAATATACACCCCAACTAGGGCTGGGGATCAAACCTGCAATCGAGGTACGTGCCCTTGGCTGGTCGACCCTTTGGTCTGTGGGCTGACACTCTAACTATTAGCAACTGACCAGGGCCTAACTGATTTTAATGCAAGAATTAATTCTATTTATTTGTAGTTCATACTTTGTTACAAAGTGAATATTTCAGGTTGAAATGTTAAATAGGACAGGACTCAGGCACAGCAGGTGTTCACTGGAAATGTCCTACCAAACCAGAATATGTGGTTCACCCTGACCATGAACCACTCTATTACAGATTCCTTTTCAAGTAGAGAATCCTCAGCTAGGAATAGCTGCATGCTGTGCAGAGAAATAATT
>NW_006296007.1:296839-298443 GCF_000327345.1 Myotis davidii
TTATGTATGTATATACCACCTATGTCACTCCTTTCCCCAGAGTAACACTGTGAATAATCATCCATATTTTTCTTTCTTTCCTTCTTTTTCAAGAGAGTAGAAGGGAGGAAGAGAAGGGGAGAGAGACACACACATCGATTGGCTACCTCCAATATACACCCCAACTAGGGCTGGGGATCAAACCTGCAATCGAGGTACGTGCCCTTGGCTGCTCGACCCTTTGGTCTGTGGGCTGACACTCTAATCGACCAGGGCCGCTCACTTATTCTTTTAACATTTGCTGCAGTTGTGGTTGTCCAGCACTGCTTTTTGCCCGTTGCTGTGAGCTGTATTTGCAGCGTTGAAAAGCAGACATGGTCCCTTGATGAGAGAAGGGTTTGCTGGGATATGGAGCAGGAGTTGATGGCACCTAATGCTAACGCTGCTTTCTCCCTATCAGCTGATGCTAATTTGAGCTCAGAGCCTGTAGTTTTTTCTTGATGTGTTGTAGAATTGTGCACCGGAAACCTTTGTAATTTTGTTAACTAGTGTCACCCCAATAAATGCAATAAAAAGAAAAAAAAAGAACCTATAGATCCTGATATTTGTACATATTCCCTTAAACTAGTGCTTCTCAACTAGGAGACATTTTCTACTACCCGGAGAAAATTTTAATTGCCAAAACTGGAGAGGTGGGTGTCTTACTGACATCTAGTGGGTAGAGTTCAGGGATGCTGCTAAACATCCTATAACGTACAGGCAGCCCTTCTCTATAAGGAATGCTCTGGTCTCAAGGCTGAGAAACTGCATTATACAGAAGTGCTTATATTGTTCGTAAAATTCTTTTTCAGAATGCTGATAAAAGTCACACATAAAAGGGTGGCGGGGTATTTGGCTTCTTTTTAGCTTGATAGGAACCAAATAGCAGGAGTGTCGCTGGTAGCTGAGTGCCCTGGGGGGTACAAGGGGAAGGAAAATGTCGTACAGAGAAATGCTTTGTGTGCGCTTGCTTTGTGTGGCCAAGGTCAGTGTTGTTGGCAAGATACTAGTACACTGGGAATTTATAGCAAGTGTGCGTGAATTCTCTACCTGCCAATCTGTAAACTCTTTCTGTGATATGTTTGCCTGTAAAGGCCTATGACTGCTCTAGTGTTTGTCTAACTAGGATACTCTTGCATTCCTCTTGCTGGATTCTTCTGGTGAGCTCTTTCTCAATTTGGTGAAGTTGTGGGAGGGCTGCTGCAGGAATTCAGGTGTACCAAAATGTTCACGTCACTGTCCACTGTCGTCTGTTCAGGTATGAGTTATGTAACCCAAGCAAGGCCATGCAGAGTCCTCTCTGATACTGGAAAGTCAATATTGAGAAATTCTCATTCTATTGGGGTTATTCCCTGGGAAGATAGGAAACCAGAACTCTTGTAAGGTTCTTGCACTGTAAATAGTACAAGCAGCATAATACAACTTTACCTTAGGTTGAAGGATCATACTTGCAAACAATATAGCTAATAAAGGACTTCTATCCGGATTATATAAAGAACTCCTACAACTCAGAGAAACAACCTGACAAAAATATGGGCAAAAGATCGGAACAGACACTTCATCCAAATTACACTAAACCTCAGTGA
>NW_006296007.1:299072-318601 GCF_000327345.1 Myotis davidii
GATAGAAACATCAATGATGAGAATCATTGATCGGCTGCCTCCTGCATGCCCCCTACTTGGGATTGAGCAAATAAACCAGGCATGTGCCCTGACCAGGAATCAAACCATGACCTCCTGGTTCATGGGTCAATGCTTAACCACTGAGCAACACTGGCTGGGCAGGGGTACATTTTTATATGTCTATTAACTCAATCTTGTTAATTTTGTATCCAAATCTTTTTCTTCCTATAATTTATTATTTATCATGCTTTTGTCTTTTCAAATGTCATTTCTCACTATTCCATTATGTTTCCCTGCCAAATTATTAACAAACATCTAAAGTATGGTTAAAATATTCTCATTTCTTGGCTCATCTTAAAACCCACATCATCCCTGCTTTTTAGATACAATCTTCATTTTGCTTGAGTATGTCCTTGAGTACCTTTTTTCCCAGGGTTCACAGGAAGCTAAAACAATCTTTATTGCACTCCAATACTTAAAAGAAAGTTGGCATGGAATTTAGGCTCAAATAATTTTATCTTAGAATCATTTTATATTGTCACAATGTGTCCTAGTACTTCCAGCTGGGGTGTTTAATGCCATTCTTTTGTAGATTTTTTTTTTTTCAATCAGGGAGGTTTTAAGATTGTTTCTTTGTACTTTTACTTTGTAGTTATAGCTTCTGAAATTTCCCTAAAAGGTATTTAGATATCTTGTTCTCACTGATGTCGCCTGGTCCTCAGTGATCGGTATCAGGTAGAATTCTTTCTCGTGCTTTAATCTCCTTTTTTCCAGCGATCTATTTATTTTGGACTTTCTCTTTCATGAAGTTGGTTTTCCTATCAGGATATCCCTAATGGCCTATATTTATAACTGAAGGTGTTGTCGGTAGCAGTGGAGTTCTTGGGATGCCTCGAGGAAAAGAGTTTCCTGAGGCCCTTTATTGATGATGTGACATTAAGAGGGCTCCCCTCCAAGGTCCCATCTCTGTCTCTCCATGGAAGAAGTCCAAGCTGGTTTTCAGCAGGGCCAGGATTAAGGCCACTGCCCAGAATTTCTGCTCCACATAGAAGCACAGTCCATTCCACATCCTTCCTGTGGAGTCCACATGGCACTTAAGGCCACCTGGCAATGGAGGCTAGCACGCAGGTTAGTGTGGGCCACGAAGCAAGATAGAACAAGAGCGGAGCAAGAGCGCAAGAGAAAAAAGAAACTCTTTGTCTGGGGATCTTAACTTTCCAAGATTTTGCGCACTTGCAGTGGCTCCATTCTTTTCCCAGGCTAGACCGACAGTTAGCACCGTCCCTATGTCACCCCAACTTCACTGTGCCTGTGCTCATCTCCGCCTTTGTTTGATCCCTTCTCCCAGGGATCTGCAGGAAATGGACCAGGGGTTCCCTGAGGAGCGTGAAGCAGTAGCTTCCTGGTTAAGCTGCCCAGATGACCATGTTCACAATGTCTGGCCTGCCCTCTGCTTTCTTTCCTTTATTAATATTAACTAGCTAAGAGGATGGAAACAAAGGGTCAAAGCACGTCTCCCACTGCTTATGCTGTTTGTAGTTCCTTTACTATCATTTTATGAGGAGCCTCAGGAGGGAGTGGAGGCAGTCTTATCTATTTCATCTGATGAATCTAACTGGAAGTTCTGATAAATTATTCTCTAATACTATTTGTATGATATTAACACCGCCACAGTTATTGAACTTTGGTTTTATAGAAGGTTATACAAATTAGGTAAAGAGACTCATTATCAAAAGACTGTTGATGCCCTAGTCTCCTCAATATTTTTCTACCACTATATTGGGGTCCCCCGGCCCACCCTCAGATTTTATGAGTCACTAGAAGGACCTCAGGACGCAGAAAAGCTATTATGTTGTTTATTACAGCAAAGGGACACAGATGGAAGTCAGCAAAGAAAAGACACACAGGGCGAGGTCCAAGGGAAGCGAGCCATGAGCTTCCGGCTGTCCTCACCAGTGCAGTCACGCGGACAGCACTGTGTCTCTTAGCAGTGACATGTGACCATACAAGGGGAGCACTGCCAACCAGGGACGCTCACATAAACCTTGATATCCAAGGTTCTGACTGCAGGTGGCAAGGAGTGCCGCAACGACTATCCTTAACTGGTCAGTCTGCATTCCCTTCATCAGAGGTTAAGCCACAGGGCCCAGGGCCCTGGGTGAGCAAAACAGTTCACTACAAATCACACTGTCAGCATAAAATACCTGGTGTAGCTAAGGTCTGTTATACAAGGAACTCTTATCAAGCAGGGTGTGTTAGGGTTTAGAGCAGCGGTTCTCAACCTGTGGGTCGCAACCCCTTTGGGGGTTGAACGTCCCTTTCACAGGGGTTGCCCAAGACCATCAGAAAACACATATATAATTACATATTGTTTTTATGCTTAATCACTATGTTTTAATTATGTTCAATTTGTAACAATGAAACTGGGGGTCACCACAACATGAGTAACTGTATTAAAGGGTCGCGGCACTAGGAAGGTTGAGAACCACTGGTTTAGAGGAAATCTAGCAGGAATCAGTCCAGGGCCAGGCCTTTCTTTGGGATATGCAGGGTTTGAGCACCTCACACTTGCTGACTTAACCCTGTACTGCATACACACAATACCCTTATTTCCACCTGCCTTTTCACACATAGTTTCCTGCACTGAAGAGGAGAGAGGTGGTTGTGGTTCATATGCGTGTGTACCCAACCATCACACATTCTTACGCAGAGAGCAACGGTTGACATCATGAGAGACGTTCTGGAGGGAGGCTAGCTAGCCGCACTGCCTGGTAGAGATGTTAGCTGGGAGGAGGGAGGAGCATCATGCAATCACGCTATAAATCTATAACAAAAAGGTAACTGGAAGGTTTCTATATGTTCGGAAACTAAGAAATAAACACTTTCAAATAAACGATGGATCTAAGTTAAAAATCACAATGAAAATTACAAATATCCTGAATTGGATGATAATAAAAATAATACATTTCAGAACATGTAGAATGCTGTATATCGTGATTTATAATAAGAAATACACATTTGATCTTTGTCCCTGTTTCTGACGCAGGGTTCCTGAAACCCTTGTAATTTCCTAAGTGATAAGAGCACTAGGAGCATCTTTTTAATCTATTGAGGTGACTCTGACTGGGCTCCCAGATGGAGCCTAAATGGGTCACTAGAAAGATCAAGCCATGATTAGAAGCTTGGAATTTTCAGCACTCCTCACACCCATTCTCCAGAGAGGGGAAGGGGCTAGAAGCAGCGTTCATAATAGATCATGGCCATATGAAGGAACCTCCATAAAACCTTCACAATGTTGGTTTTGGAGAGCTTCCCAGCTGGTGAACACATCCATATTACCAGGAGGGTGATGGGCCCCAACTCCATGGGGACAAAAGCTCCCGGGCTTGGGACCTTTTCAGAGGCTGCCCCATGTCTCTCTTCATCTGGTTGCTCATCCGTATCCTTTCATAAACTGGTAAACTGGTAAGTAAGTGTTTCCCTGAGTTCTGTGAGCTCTTCTAGCAAATAATCAAATCCAAGGGGGAGGAGGTCATAAGAATCTCTGATGTGTAGCCAAGTCTGAAGTTGTGGGTGTCCTGGGGCCCTACTACTTGCAACTGGAATCTGAAGTGGGGGGCAAAGGCAGTCTTGTGGGATGAGCCCTTAATCTGTGGGATCTGACACCCTCTCCAGGTAAATAGTGTCAGAACTGACTTACTTTGTAGGGCACCCAACTGGTGTCACAGAACTGCCTGTGGGAGAAATGACCTCCACATGTCTGGTGTCACAAATATGGTGGGCATGGCAGCAGTGTGACAGCAAAGGAGAAACACGCAGAGTAAGATTAAAAGATTAATTAAAAATCTGATTAAGGAAAATTTTTAGCTTTAAATGCATAACAAGAAAATAAGGCTGATTATCAGTGATCAAAGCATGCGTCTATCTTAACAGCTTGGAAAAAGAACAAACTAAATCCAAAGTAGAAGGAAGAAAATGATGCATATAAGAAGAGAAACTAATGAAATAGAGAAAAATATATGTAGAGAGAATCAACAAAGTCAAAAGTTAGATTTTGAAAAGCTAATAGAAATTGCTAATCTTTCAAGACAGATAAAAAAAAAGAGGAGGCAGCAGGGAAAAAGGCACAAATAACTGTCATGATTCAAATGCAACATCACTACAGATCTCTACTAAAAAAGCATTAAAAATTATAAAGAAAAAATTTTATAAATAACTTTATACCCACATATTTTAAAAATCAGACAAAATGGATGAATTTTTCATAACACAAAACTTAGAAAATCAATATAAGAGTAATTAAAGGCTGAATTTCTATGGCTCATTAAAAAAATTGAATCTGTAATTATATACCTCACCATAAAGAAAATTTCAGGCCCAGTTGGGTTCACTGCTGAATTCTATTAAATATTTAGATGAGAAATAAATGCTTAACATTACACAAACACTTTCAGAAAAGAGAAAAATAGAGAATATTCCCCAATTCATTTTTTTTGAAGCCATCCCAATCATATTTTGGGTACTAAATCTGAAATGCACATTATAAGAAAGGCAAAATTATAAACCAATTATATTTGAACTGAGATTAAAAAATAAAACAAAATGTTAGAAAACTGAATGCAGAAAAACATTTGTAGGCCAACAGTTTTATTAAAAAATTAAGACAAAGACAAAATAAATGATCCTGGCAGCGTCGCCTCAGGCTCGGGATATCCGGGTGTCCTGCAACCCCCAAAATAATAATATGTTACTAACAGATGTGCTTTATCTCAAGTTTTTAAGGTTGAATTAACATATGAAAATTTAAAAACATAATTGTCTAAGGTAACAAAATAAAAAGAATAATCAAAATGAATATAGAAAATTATGATTAAAATCAAGCATTTATTTATGTTAAAAGCTTTTAAAACACCAGACATGGAAGGGGTATTACTTATCTGATGGAGGGCATCTAAAAAGAAGGCTAAAGTGATGGTGTACATAATGGTGAAATGTGGAAAGCTTCTCAATTAATGTTAAAATTAAGACATATTACTACTTCTACATTGTATGTGAAGCCCTAGATAGTGAAATAAAACATAAAAAGAAATAAAAGGTATAAAGTGTTGAGTAAAAAATCATTCTGTCATTGTTAGATGACATGTGTAAAGAAATAATAAAAATAAAACCTCTACAAATTATTAGAATTAATAAGCATGGTTGTTGATGATTTAGAGAGGAATATGGGGTCAGTGAACAAAAATAAATTTCAATTTTCCACACTAGGAAATAAAGGTAAAAAATAAAAATAGAACCAAAAACTCACTTAAAATAGCATCAAAAACATCAAGTATCTTGGAATAAATTTACCCCAAAATAGCCAATATTCCTTTACAGAAAATAATAAAGGATTATTGAGTAAAGTTAAGGAAGTTCTATATAAATGAAGAGATATACCATGTTCATAAAATGGGAGGCTCAATATTATAAAGATATCCTCCAAACAGATATACAGGCTAAATTCCAATCACATTACAACTTGACAAATGGATCCTAAATTGTATTTGGACATGCAAAGTGCCAAGAGCAGTCAAGATTCTCTTGAAGAAGAACAAATTGGGAGACATTACTTTCCTGGATAGGAAGGCTTATTAGAATGCTGTGGACTAGTGTCCAGAATGGACTGGACTAGTGCAGCATTTGTGCAGGTCAAATAAACCAATGGAGTTGCATACAGATATCAGGAATGGGCTCATGTGCATATGAACATTTGTCTGACGCACTGGTTTTCTTCATTTGCTTCTCCACACCACTCCTTGCTCTCTGCTCTAAAAGGCTGTCCTCTACAGAAAGAAATGAAACGTGATATACTTACAAGAGACTACCACCTGAGAGAGTTTGGGATGGATTAGTGATAGCTGCATGAACACACACATTGACACATGGCAGATAAAACCAAGATAAATTCATAAAATCAATTATACATATATACATATATAACACACATGTATAATGAAATGGGGGGGGAGTAGAGAAAGGGGTTAAGCAGTGTTGAGGGGTTAAATAAAATGTTAAAGGGAAGGCTTCACAAGAGAGTGCCTTTTGAGTGAGGGTCTGGAGAAAAGAGGTGAGGAAGCTAGTCATGCAGCTCCTGGGGAAGACTCCACACAGACCAAGGAGCAAGTGAGGACGCCTGAGGTAGAAGGGAGCTGCTATGTCTGAGGAAGGGAAAGGAGATAGTGGAAAAGAGAAAGAGTAAAAATAATGAGGTGAGAGACCAGGTTATGTAGGTTATTGAAGGATTTTGGCTTATGCTCTGAGCGGGAATGGAAGCCATTAAAAGGACTGAAATAGGAAAGTAGCATAGTGCGACTTTAATTTAATAGGATCACCTGAGCTGTTCTGTTGAGCACAGTCTGAGGGGACAGGGCGGAAGCAGAGCCATCAGTTAGGAGACTGGTGCAATGAACCTGGTGAGAGGTGAGGTGACTTGGTCCAGAGAAAGCAGGAGAGATAGTGAGAAGTCATCCAATTTTGAAGATAAAACAGGATTTTCTAATAGATTAAATGACAGAAAGAGAAGCACCAAGAAAGATTCCAGTATTTTTGGCCTGAGTTAACGGAAAGGTAGAATTGCCATTAACCTTCATTTCTAAATGGAAGGGGCCACGGGAGAGATCAGGAACTCAGTTTTGGGTCCATTAAATGTGAGATTAAAATGGGGAAGTCAGGTAGCCAAGTAGATAGGAGTACAAAGATCAGCAGAATGAGCCAGGCTAGAGATACAAACACCAACTCCTGGGGGAAAGAGACAGTGCAATCACAGCATACTACATGGTTCAGCTCTACACAAAGTTTACGCAATAATGACATAGACATGAATCAATATCTCCGCAAATTTGTGACATAACTTTTGAGAAGATGGGGGAGGGAAGTATGTGTAGTGAACTTGTGAGCTAAATCCTCATCTTCCATAATAAAATTCAATAGAAACCCAACACTAAAAATAAAGTATTCAAAAAATAGATGGGGGTTTCTTTGGCTATATACCCAGAAGTGGAATCGCTGGGTCATAGAGCAGTTTCATTTTTTTATTTTTTGAGGAACCACCATGCTGTTTTCCACAGTGGCTGCACCCATCTGCTTTCCCACCAACAGTCAAAGTAGTTGAAAGTATTTGCTTCTGATGGGTGGGAATTGAGGTTGGGTATAAGCAGGATGATGATTTAATTGGTATTTTAAGGCCCTGAAGCCTACACATAAAGTGAAACTCATCAAAACTGAGTTCAAGTCTTAGCTCCTCACTTACTATTACGCAATCTTAGATAAACTCCATACTTCTCAGTTTCTCTGTTCTGCTTCCTAATTTGGAAACTGGAAATAATATCTAAAGCATAGAGTTATTTTAAAAATTAAATGAGAAAACATATGTGTGCAGTAACTACCAAATATTCGGTATCTATTATGACTAATGCATTTGATTACATGTTTCTCAGCCTCACTGGTCTGTGTACTCTTCATGTCCAAGTCCCACATATCCACCTCTCCCGGTGGCTGACACAAGACTATGTCAGTCAATATTTTTTAATTTAACGAATTGATATGCAAATGCAGGGGGTGCAAGGGTCCTTGGATATTTGCTGCAGCCTCAATATCCCAGCTTCTTGGGGCTTTTGGATCAAATTTCCAGTGAGCCATCACCACACAATGGGACATCTGGTCACTACCACCCCCCATCTTCAGTACTGTCGACTCACTGAGAAATCCTGTTATTACAAAGTCTCTTTCAAAAACAAAACCCTGTGAGATACAGGAGAAAAAAAATCGTTATTTAGCAAGTGGAGAGGAAATATGAGTTGCAATCTTTCTCTCAAGTGTCATTGATCCTCACCTGTAATAATCACACCGCTGGCCCACACTTGGCCTACCTGTAACATGGAAGCTGTTAACGATTTGATTGTTCTATTTTCTCAGAAACTCCAACTTTATTCCTAATACTTGCCCCAGACATGACAAAATTGGCAAAAACACCCCATTTTCAGCGACAGAGCTTACCAGTAATTGGCATGCACTGTTAAAGTAACTGTTGATGGCACTTTATTTATAGATATTAACGTGATTAATTGCACTGGAAGTGTGCCTGGAGGATGACACTTTCTGAGCTGGTGCTGGGGCATGCGTGAACCCAGCAGCCCTCACAGGGTGTGGAGAGAGGGCTATGATCAGCCCACGCCTTTTCCTTCTCTGAGTTGCTCCCTCAAATTGTTCTAGGTCTGATTCCATAGGACTGCCCCTACAATAGAAATTATTTGCTTTGACTAATGATATGTTCAGCTGGGAACTGGCAGGAGAATAGCATCACAAGTGTGTAAAGCACTTTGTGGTGGACTAAAAAACATTCACGTCAATATCTTATCTGATCTTATCCAGTTCCCTGGTTTAAAACACCACTGATGTATGGATGACGCCAACACTTACATCTCCATCCCAATCTCTTCCCTGCATTATAGACTCATACATCCAAATTGCCTAACAGGCATCTCCATCTTAATATTTCAAAAATGAAGCTGATTCCATCTCCTACCACCCATCCTTCCTACCCAAGTCTTCATCATCTCAGTTTGATAAAAACATCCTGCCAAAGACTGAAGCTCAAAATCTGGTAGTCATCATATCTTCATCCCTCCTTGTCTGTCACCCTCCCACAGCTGCAAGTCATGTTATTTCTCTCTCCAGAAACATCTAGATTCTGTCTAGATTTCTTTTTCTCTATAGGGCTACCCTATTCCAAGATACCATCACCTCTCTCACATGAACTACTGCAGAACAGCTAAGGCAAAAGGAGAAGTGAATTCGTGAGGCAGATGGCTGCTATGATGTGCTCATTGCACATAATTCTCTATGGCTCACAGTTGCTCCAGAGAGAAGGAAGCCTCTGCTGATTGCTTGCGCAGCCTCATGCCTGCACCGCCACATGCCTCTGAGTGTGGGATTCCCATTCTGGGCCAGTGCACTGGTAAGTACACAGAGAGAGCATCAGAAAAGGACTGGTTCCACCCGTGGAGAGGACGTGGCAGTCCCCTAATGCCCACATGACTGGATCGTTCCCTCAGAGGCTTCTAGAGCATGACCTGGTGGCTGCCACATCTCCACCGCCCAGGAAACCAGCTGTGTCCCAGAGCTGCAATGGCAGATAGGATACATAATAACAATAACACAAACAAGAATTCAATGATAAGAAGAATGATAAATATCACCGAGGGCTTACTAGGTGCTCAGCTGTTCTCAGCACTGGAGGGCAAAGGGAGACCTTGGAGACTGGCTTGCACTCCAAGGAACTGACGATCTAGACAGAGCTTCACCACAGACAGTGGCCGGGGCCTTAACTGGCAGAGATGAAAACCATGGACCCAGAGTTATGAGCTGAGCCTCTTCCTGGGAAATTATGCTCAGTGCTTTCTCAGACATGTTATCAAAATCGATTATGTTTTTTATTTTTTTTATAATTATGCTTTTAAAAATTTAAATTCTTTATTGCTGAAAGTATTACATGTGTCTCCTTTTTCCCCCCATTGACCCACTCCCATCCCCCAAGATCGATTACTTTAAAAGTATGGTTTTGGAGGCCCTAAAAAATATCATTGAGTTTTTTATGGCTTCATTACAAACAGGTGATATTAGACTAACACACTTTGGTTTTGTTTTTTTAATCTGGGCGCTCTGACTCACACATCTGAGTACTTTTGTAGACACAGTCAATGTGGACCTCAGCACAGCATCTGACCACCTTGTAGAGGATCTGGGTAAATTGAGGCTGAATGACAGTAAAATACTGTGAATCCATATTCAGTTGGACAATTGTAACTAAAGGTTGGGTGTTATCCAGTTCTGTAATTTTATCCATAACTTAGAAGAAGACATAAAATTTGGGTATGACACAATAGGTAGAATAAGTACACTGGAATCCAGAATCAAGGTTCACCAAAAGCGTGACAGGAAGGTGACGTGGATAAAGCCTAACAATATAAATTCATCAAGATAAATTACTTGAGGGCCTAAAAAGTCAAGGATGCAACCTCTTAAGTAGCTGCAACCTCTTAAGAAGATGTAACCTAGTACGTGTGAAAATAAAAGGCTTATGGCTCAAGCGTATTTTCAATCAAAATGTGATACAGCCCCCAGAAACTAATTTTGCTTTAAGCTACATCAATAGGGGTATAGTCTAGAGAGGGAGGGTGTACAGCAGCCACAACACACCCAAACCATGAATCTTGACCTGAGCATCCTCATTTTAGAGACCAGCAACTACCATGTGAGAGGGGCGGGATGAATTAGGAGCAGAGGAAAGCTAAAAGCTTCCTGGAAAAGATGCAAGAAAGACAAGGTTCTTGTCAGCACAAACCTGAAGTGGTGTCACCCCAAGGAGGGACAAACCTTGTTCTCGGTGGTTCCAAGGATAAGAACGAGAACCAAAAAGTGGAAGCCACCGGAAGATTTAAAACAGTCTTCTCGTTCCCAGTCCCACACCATAGTCTGTGTCTGAGGGCCATCAGTTCCCTGTGTGTTTGGCAGGTTTCTCTGCTTTAGAGAAGAATTGAGTATCAAGTAAAGCCTGTCCCAGCCCTAATATCCTGCAATTTCCTGACCTCAGATATTACCTTGTGGGCAGGAGGAGACAAAGCTTTGGAGCAAAGCAATCGTGTCGTCGGAGGTGTGATTTAGGAGACAGAACTTGGTGGACTGGGCAACTGTATTTCAGGGGAAGATCTGGAGCCTGGGAGGTCAGAAAAGATGAGGGCTACTGACACAATGCTTAACTCAGCATCCCAGGACCACGTGTCCTTTTATTTTTCTAACCCATCTAATTCCCCAATCAGTGGGAACTATTTTTAACTCCCTATGCTTTCCTTATTACTTCCATTCCGTTAAGGGCATGGGGAAAAGGGGGTGAATTCCCAGCCTTGGTGAACTTCACACAGGGAGTTTGAGTACTGAGGTCCTCCTAAACCTTCTTATTCTTTCTTAACACGCTTCCCTAATAGATAAATAGAGATTCACAGATGACCTTTTAATGCCCCCATTTCCCCTATGTCTAGAGAAAGGGTGTCCTTGGTGAAAACAAAGACAGCAGATTTCGTAAATTAAAGGGCCACAGAAAAGGCTTTAATATTTAATTTGAATGTAAATAATCTATTCTGAAAAGACTTTTTATAGATCCATCAATTCTCAATAGAAACGAAAAACCAGAAGTAATTGGAAAGGAAAATTTGTTCTCATTTGGGAATTTCAGAGCATCCTTAGAACCTTGGGCATGGTCTGCTGGCTCTGACTGCTGCCTCGTGTTTCACTGACGTGAAGAAAAGAAAACATTAAGATGAGTTGGCAATAATTATGAATTCACCCTGTATCCTAAGCCTCACTGTCATCCTGAAAATTTCCATCAAAACTAAGAATTCACATAACTTAGGGGAGATGGGAGGGTGAAATTCTCTAGAACGATGTCTTCTAAAGAGAAGCCTGGCAGTGAGTGAACTAAACCAACATGCTCAGTGGTATGAGCAATCAGAAAGGAAAACACATTATTTTTATTTGCCCCTGGATGGAGATCTACGCCACAGACAATCACAGGTGTTTTTAACCTTTTGCTGGGGATGCGCACTAGGCATCCCACCCCAGTTCTGTCCCCATCAACTGTCCCTCCATCCCTATTACTACTTAACTCTCAGAGCTTAGCAGTACATGAGTCACTGGGTCATTTCACTGGGCCTCCAAAATGCATCTTGATTACAACTCTTCCTCTTCATGTCCTTTGCATCAGTCTCGGAAAGATTGTTCAGGGGCAATTCCACCTCTTCTAATCCATCCTCCACAAAAACACAGATCTGATCATCTCACTCCTCACTTAAATCCTTCAACAGATCCTGGATGCTCTTAGGTTAAAATGTGAACCTCTTGGCATACCCTATAAAAGGTGACTTCTCCAACTGTTATTCTCCTAACGTGTCCTTTTGTTTCTCTAACACGTCTAATTCCCCAGTCAATGGGAACTATTTTTAACTCCCAACGCATTCCTTATTACTTCCATTCCTCTAAGTGCTGTTTCTTCTTCCCGAATGAGTCTGCTCACTTCTCTGCTGGAAAATGTTCTTTTGTATCTTTGAAGACCCAGCTTGCAAGTTATTCTCTCTGTGCAACCTCCAGGTCCCCCCAGGCCTGTGCTCTCTGCACTGGCAGCCTTGTGTCCATATTTCTATCACCACATGAAATTATAGATATCATTGTTAGACTGTGAGCTACTGAAGGTGGGAGCTGTATCTTCTTCCTTTTGGAACTTTTATCTCAGACCCTGGCCATTTTACAGAGGAGAACCCTGGGTCAGAGAGGTTCAGCAACCTGCCTCAGGTCACACAGCTCGTTAGTTAGTGTTGGAGTCACCCCCCCACCCCCCCCACCCCCCAACCAGGCAGCCTGGCTGCAAAGCCTATAGCACTCCCCAGTGGGAAGCCCTAACATAATAGCCCAAGAGGATCTAAGACAGTGGTTCTCAACCTGTGGGTCGCGACACCTTTGGGGGTCGAACGACCCTTTCACAGGGGTCTCCTAAGACCATCGGAAAACACATATATAATTACATATTGTTTTTGTGATTAATCACTATGCTTTAATTATGTTCAATTTGTAACAATGAAAATACATCCTGCATATCAGATATTTACATTATGATTCATAACAGTAGCAAAATTACAGTTATGAAGAAGCAATGAAAATAATTTTATGGTTGGGGGTCACCACAACAGGAGGAACTGTATTAAAGGGTCGCAGCATGAGGAAGGTTGAGAACCACTGGTCTAAGAGGACAGTTGAGGGGAGGGTGCCCCAGTTTTCCCTTTTTGTGTGCGGTGGAGACTTAAGGAAACTTGGAGGAGCTGAACTTGGAGCTAAAAGTCTCCAGATTCTTCCCTTTACCACACAATGTTTCCACCTTCAGGGCTGACCTTCTCACACCTTCTATCTGCTCCAAATTGCTTTTGCCTTTGCAGCTAGTGGGGAAAAGAAGAAAAGAGAAGGAAGCTGCCTTGACTGAACCCTATTTAAGAACTAGGGCAAATGGGACTCTAGCAAAAGAAGCTCTGCCTTTCCTTCACATACAAACATCAGACCATTTCCTTCTGTGTCCACTAACATCTCCTAGAGCTCCTCAGGGGAATAAGAGATTATGCTACAATGAAGGTTAGTGTAGGTGGAACCAGGGGCAGCTCAAAAGCACTTCCAGTAAAGACAATGAGAATAGTCTACCTCTATCTTTTTCTTTTTCTTCCTCTCAGAAATTAAATTAACTAATATATGTAAAGCATTAAGCACTGTATCTGAAATATATGCGTTAACTCATTATCAGTGTCCCTCCCACACCTCTGGCAGAGTAGGTCCATAATTAGTAAGTGCAATGCATCAGCGAATGAATAGCAATAGTCTCTAAAGCAGTGGTTCTCAACCTTCCTAATACCGCGACCCTTTAATACAGTTCCTCATGCTGTGGTGACCCCCAATTTCATTGTTACAGATTGAACATAATTAAAACATAGTGATTAATCACAAAAACAATATGTAATTATGAGTGTTTTCCAATGGTCTTAGGCGACCCCTGTGAAAGGTTGAGAACCGCTGTATTAGCCTTCTACCAGGGGGACATTTCTAACAGTAACTGAGGTCTGAAAAATCTATAGGTTACATACACTGTGGGTGGCAGAAATAGAGTTTTAGCACCTTAACAACCCCGCCCTCACGTCTGGGAAATTGCTTTCCATTCCCTTATGGTTTTGGTAGTTATCAGAAGGGAAGAGTTTCAGGCGACTGAATAAAAAAGGTGAAGGAATTCATAATACAAATTGGTAGTTACGAAATAGTCACAGGGATGTAATGTACAGCATAGGAAATATAGTCAATAATACTGTAGTAATTACTATGTATGGTGCCAGGTCAATACTGGAAATATTGGGGGGAACACCTGTAAAGTATTTGATTTTCTAATTGCTGTGCTGTACACCTAAAACTAATACAAAACAATATTTAAAAAAGAAAATAGATTTGAAGGTTCTTTCCATCTCAATGTGCTTTCTCCATCCCTAAGTCTCCATTCAAAGGTAGGGATTTGTAGAACATGTCAATCAAACCTTTCAGAATTCTAGGTAAGAGAGGCTAGAATTTTAGAATAAACCTCCCACTCCAACTCCTGGGGCTCAGAAGAGGGTCTTCAGTTTTCAACATCCAATGTTCCATTTGAGACTCACAGGCATTTCCAGGAAGAGTAAGTCAACTGCCACAGAGTCTCCTTCTTGGTCATTCTGCCTGGTGGGATGATCTGGGTGACAAACCCAGACACTGAGGTTTCCCTGACCACCCCCTCCCTAGAGTCACAACTCAATCTAAGTGGTGTTGGGGTTCTCTCCTCTCTCTAAAAAGGCATAGTTCCCATTCACCCAGGACAGGAACAAAGGCAGCTCTGCAGGGGGCAGGGGAGAACTTGGGCACATCTCAGAAAAAGTCTTCATTTTAAATGTATTCACTTATTCAATGAGTACTAGTAGGTGTTCGATACCGACCATGTACCCAGCTCTGTACTAAGTGCTGAGACTACAAAGAGGGGGAAAAAGATAAGAATCATTGCTATGATGCAGTTGTCATTATAGTTGACATTCTAGAACTCAGACAATAAACAAATTACATAAGTACACTATATTATATGTTAAATGGTGAAAAGTGTTACTAAAAAATACAGGGAGATAGGAGGTGGTGTAAGGAAATTCCATCTTACATAGGATGGTGAGGGAAGACATCAGATGATGACATTTGAAAGAAGAGGAAGGGAGGGATGAAGCAGGCAAGGCACATGGGTATCTAGGAGGAGTGGTTCAGGCAGAGAACACGGCGCTGAGGCCAGAGTGTGTCTGAACATCAGAAAGGAGGCTCCAGTGTAGTCAAAGGGGAGAAAATGTTTGGGAGATTAGTAGGGGATGATGTCAGAGATAATGGGGGGAGGGGTCCAAATCCCGGAGGACTCTGGCTTTTATTCTGATGAAATGGAAGTCATCAAAGGATTTGGGACAAAAATGTGACAAGAATCAACCATAAAGGTGAAGGGATCCATCTAGCTTTTGTGTAGAAAACAGACTAAAGGAGGGGCGGGGGAGAGGTGAAGGCAAATAACCAGTGAGAGGCCACTGCAATAAACCTTCAATCTATGCTTTGACTATTTTTAGCTAATTGCTTTAGAATTAGATTGTCTTGGATTTTACAAGGTCTCTTTAATCATTAAGAAGTATTTTACTTGGTCATTGAATTAACCATTGCTCCCACTGTAGACACGTTTCTGCTATTCATCTTGTTAGATCTTGAAGTGGATGGTAGGGTGCTCCTTGTGTCTAGGAAGATTTACAATAGGGACCTAACTGAGGATTCTCCCAGGAACTCTGGGATATCAGAGCAAACCCCTCCAGGGCAATCTAGAGAAATGTAAAAAGGATGTTGAAAATGGTCATCAGGAAGCCTTGCCCCCACACCCAGGGCCCCAATCACACCCACTGCAGGTCTCTCTCTCCAGGGTCTCTAATAGGGAAGAAGTGAATACTTCCCCAGCCTTCAGGAGGAGAGAGTCCAACTATGAGCTTGAATTCTGTGAAGCTGCCACTTTTGTAGTAAAAAATGGGGGACTATCAGCAATTTCATAGAATGTAACCAATTTCATGTCTCAGGGTCAATGTGAGCTCATCTTGCTGCTGCCCTCGATGTTCTCCTGAAATGCCTTCGGACTTAGTGCACAAGAACTCACTCCAAAATAAACTGCAAACCTCAACAACTCGGGGCAGCCAAGGGTGCTGACAACGCCTATACCTGCAACAGCGGGATCCAGAGCAAGTGAGTGAGGGCTTGGGAACCTCCCAAGCTCAGCACTGGACAGTAACAACATAGGAAGATGTATGAGATGAAGGAAATCACTCAAGGGTAAAACTGATAGGGGGATGGGAGTATATTTCAGAGGAAAAAATATACTAACATTCATTGTGTTCAGTATAACCCCGAAACAAATATCTGGGAAAGATGCACCAAAGAAGCAAGCACCTCCACAAAACCAATAACAAAAAAGCAACAAACGAACTATAGGCCAATTCTTCCATGATATAGTTGAAAAAGCCAATATAATACATTAACAAATAAAATCTATCCATACTAGTAATACATCTTGAATAAGTAGGATTTATTCTAAGAGACATGGATGTTTCAAAATTAGTAAATCACATTAGGGAATCAAGAAGAAAAGTCATGCAAACATCTCAATGGAAACGATATTAGATAACATTCAATATCCAATCAAACAATAAGGTAACACAAAGTTCATTATCATCAAATCCAAAATCAGGACAAGAAGCCCGGCTATCACTCCCATTACTCAATAGTTTGTGAAGTAGTAGTCAGTGTCATACATAAGAAAAATGTAGAAAAGGTAAAATTATTGCAAAAAAAAGGAGCAAATATATGACCTACACACAAGATATGATTGTTTATAATCAAGCAAATAATAACTGGAACTAATGAAACAAGTAGCTCAATAATAAGTATGTAAAAATAAAGTAGTTCTATAAATCCCAAAAGGTAACTCAATAAAAATGGGCAAAAAGCTAAAATGTAAATTTTACCACAGAAGGTATACGACAAGCAAGAAGAGGGGCCTGACATTAGCAGTCACGAAGGAAAGCCATCACTAGAGTGGCTCAAGTTAAAAGATGGCAGCACCAAATACTGGCAGGGACATGCGGCCACTGTCCTCAAATGCTCTGCTGCTCGGAATCTGGAACAGTACAACCACTTTGAAAAACTATGTGTGTTTTCTATAAACATATATCTACCCTGTGACCAAGGCATTTTACTCCTAGGTATTTATCCAAGAAAAATTTAAAAACATATGTCCACGCATCAACTTGTGTAAGGATGTTTACAACAGCTGTATTCATATCGGCCCCAAACAAAAACAAACAAGGAAAAAAACAACCCACCAACACTAGAAACAACCCATATGTCCAAAAGCAGGAGAATGGATAAACAAATTCTGTTGTACTCATACAGTGTAATATTACTCGGTAAAAAAGGGAACACACTACTAATATACTTCACAGCATGGATGGATATCAAAAATTATGTTGAGCAAAAGAACTCCCCTTCTCACAAAAGTCTGACATATAAGAAGAGGAAGTCAAGGTAGTAGAAGTCAGAAATTGGCTGCTGCTGGGGTAGGAGTGGAGGGGTTGACTAGAACAGGGCATGATGAGCTTGCTGGATGATGGAAACACTCGATACCTTGCTTTGGGTGATGGTGACATGTGTGAACACAAGTGTCAGAACTCATCATACTGGATGAGCACTTAAGATCTATGCATTTCATCAACTGAAAATTATCTCTATTTAAAAGTCTTTTCTCTATGGAGCAGTGAATAAAACAGATTTTAAAAATGATGATACCTCATTCTCAATGGTAGCAAAAATATAAAGTACACAATAAAAAAAACCTTACAAGGAAATGTAATGAATCCATACAAAGAAATTATACAAAATGCTATTAAATGAAAAGACTGGGTAAATGTAGATATTCTATATTTGCTGATGGGAATATTTAATATTATAAAGATATTCATTCACACCAAAGTTGTATTAAATATAACTAAAATCCAAAGTAATGTCATCATTCATTTTTAAACATCTTTCCTAAATGATATAAAGGCTTCACTTGCAAGATTAAATGGATGAAACAACCAATCTTTTTATCATTTATAAAAATAAGATGGGAAATCTGTCTTACTAGATAGCAAAAAAACGCTATAATTATAATATCAGCATATTGCTAGCAGGAAAGTTAGAAAAAATAGAAGAAAAAAACATTGAGTACAAAAATAGACCAAAGCATACAGACAGTCCCCTATTTTGGTACATAATTATCTCATAAAAACATACGGAATACAAATGTATAAAACTGAAAAACATACTTAGATATTACAAAGGGATTTCTATTCTCTGAGAACTAAAAATGCTATTAAAATCCTAACCACACAAGTTTTAACAATATGTTCCCAACATTTTCTTTCATTCACAATAGGTCCTAGAATTAACAGTCTACGTGTAAGAGCACATCTGTTTGAGGATAACAGTGAACTGCTTTAAAATTCTAATTATTTCCATACTTATCCCAATTTCAATACTGTTTTGATGCTTATACTTCATGCTTCATATCAGCACTTCTCAAGTTCCCATCTTCGGTGTGTGTTTGAGTGGGGTATAGGTCAGTTTTTTAATTGCCTTGCTGAAACATAATCTGCATCATAAAGTTCTAAATGTAAAATTCAATGAATTTTATTTATTTATTTGTTTGTTTGTTTATTTATTTATTTATTTATTATGTAATAGAGGCCTGGTGCACGAATTTGTGCATGGGTAGGGTGCCCTCCACCTGGTTGGCAATCGCTCAGTTCCTGCAGGAGGGTGGCTGCTGGGCAGGGACCATGGGGAGGGCTCCAGGGCATGTCTGGCCCTGTTTCACCCAGTCCTGATCTGCCGGACCCCAGCAGCAAGCTAACCTACCAGTTGGAGTGTCTTCCCCTGGTGGTCAGTGCGCATCATAGTGACTGGCCTATCGGTCAACCACTCAGTCCGACACTTAACATATTAGGCTTTTATATATAGAGATTTGTTAATCCTCACCCAAGGATATTTTTTCCATTGATTTTTAGAAAGAGAGAGAGAGAGAGAGAGAGAGAGAGAGAGAGAAGCATACATGTGAGAGAAACACATCAGAGAAACACATCCACTGGTTGACTACCTCACATGCCCATAGGATGGAACTCACAACCCTTCAGTGTGGGGTGGGAGGGGTAATGCTCTAACCACTAAACACATTGGCCAGGGCTAAAATTCAATGAATTTTAATACTACATTTACAGAAATTTACAACCATCACCACAATCTAATTTCAGAACATTTGCATCGCCTTAAAAAGAAATTTCATGCCCAATTACAGTCACTCCCCCTTCCCACCCCCAGTCCAAGACAACCACTAATCTGCTTTGAATCTCAATAGATTTGCCTTTTCTGAATTCTACATTAATGGGCTCATACAACAAGTATTCTATTGTGTCTGGCTTCAAAATAAGGATAAAATGACACACAATTTTAATCAATTATATCAATTATATAAGTGCCATTAATCAAATGAAAATGAAGGTTCTCCTGAAACTGATCCGTTTTAGCAATGCCACTTGAAATAGGTCTCAAAATCATTATCAGCTAATGCATCAAATGTCAAAAGTGGGTTTTAAAAGGTGGTGTAGTGATGATGTATAAGGCTCAAATATGAAAACTGCACAAAAGTTTAACATGAGTATTTTTTATATGAAAACTAGAGGCCTGGCGCATGAGATTCATGCACGGGTACAATCCCTAGGCCTAGCCTATGATCAGGGCCAGCTCCCTGCAGCCGGCCCCGCCCCCTGCCGCCCAGCCCAGCCCAG
>NW_006296007.1:318816-338425 GCF_000327345.1 Myotis davidii
ATTCTAGCCCGCTTGCCGGCCCCACCCCCACCATGGGTGGCCATTAGGTGATTGGAGCCTGCTGGCCAGGGAAAGGGACCAAGAGGTGGTCAGTGCACTTCATAGTGACTGGTCAAGTGGTCATTCTGGTCGTTCTGCTGTTAGGGTCAATTTGCATATTACCCTTTTATTATATAGCATAGAGGCCTGGTGCATGGGTAAGGGCTGGCTGGCCTGCCCTGAACAGGGCCCTGGATGGGGGTAGGGGGTCCCCACTAGGGGGTTGAGGCCAGCCAGGGCAAGGGACCATCAGCTGTTTGCAGGCCGGCCATGCCCTGGATGAGGGTCCCCGCTGAGTTGAGGGGGAGGGCCAGCCTGGGTGAGGGGCCGCCAGAGGTTTTCAGGCTGGCCATGCCCCTGATCAGGGTGGGGGTTGCTGCTGAGTGGCAGGGCTGGCCTGGGCTTGGAGCTGCCGAGGGTTTGCAGGCCGGCCACTCCCCTGGCTTTGTCAGGAAGGACGTCCAAAATGACATCTGGAAGACGTCCAGTCTATCCAGTCTAATTAGCATATTACCCTTTTATTAGTATAGATATCGGTAATTTAGAAAGGCTGTTTTATTCAGTTGGGGTTGATATATCTGATTAGTTGAAGAAATTAGTTAAGATCACAAGCATGTATGTGTACCAAATTCATTCCAATTGTATTCAGACTCTGAAATCAGACTGCCTGGGTTTGACTCCAGGCTCCGCCCCTCTCTGTGTGACCTTGAACAAGTCACTTGACCATTTTGTGTCTCAGTTTCTTCACTTGTAAAATGAGATATAATGATATCACATGCCTCATAAGGCTTTTGTGATGAATAAAGAAGATAACATGTACAAACATTGTTAGGACCTGGCAAATGGTTAGGTGCTCAGTAAATGCTGGTTCTTGATGTTGGTGGTGTTACTACAGGCGATTTCTACAATCTCAGGAGTGAGGGTGGTATGGGAGGGACTTTCCAAGCCCAGCTCCAAAGGTAGAATCGCCAATGGTGGAACATCACGTACATGAATGCATAAGCATCTGCCAATGTCAAAAAGCAACCAAGGCTGACACTTAACTTCCAAGAGATCTTAAAAATTTCTAAGCAAAAAAGTAAATCCCAATACAAAAACAAATGAAAGAAACAGACAAGTCACCAAAGAAAAACAAATGGTCAACCAACACACACAAAGATGTTTATCTTCATTAATATAAGAAACACGAATCATGTCAAAATCATCCTGCTATATTCAGTTTGCCTATTAGACTATAAAAAAAAATTATGGTAACAGGAAAAACCTGGGAGGTCCATCCACACTAACTAAAACAATAATTAAAACCATTAGAAAAATTAAAACAGTCCTCTGATGTTAACGGCCGTTAGAATACACTTGGCTTAATTTACGTCAGCTGGGACTCAGGGCGAGGGTAGAGCCACTCCCTGAGGACAGGACCAGGCAAAAACGACTCCACTCAGTCTGACTCTTGCTCCCAGTGTTAAGGGGATGGATCTCATGATGTCAAAGGCCCACCCAGATGTGATGTAACTTCCTGTAATTCGAGTATATAGTAAACAGCTTTCGGAGCTGGCTCTCTATGTGCTCTGTCCCTCCAGAGGACAGGCACCACACCCAGCCCAAGCTTTTAATCTATTTTATGTCTGTCTTTCATTATTCTTTAATCCTGAAAGCGCCTCCTAGCTTGCTCGAACTGGTTCAAGTCTCCCCCTCCATGCAGGACACGGAGAGGAGACCCCAGCCCCAGCACGCCTGCCATACTCTGAAAAGGACAGTAGAGAGAAAGTAATGAGAACCAGAAGCTAATAAAAACTGTTGGTGAAAATACTTTGCAAAAAAAAGTTGTTAGCCATTCATTCATGAAAAAACTAGGGGCCCAGGGCACGAATTTGTGCACCTTGAAAGGAACTGTGATCTGCGAGGCTGCAGTGGGCACAAGGGTGGGTCCCGGCCCATCTTCTGCACCATCAGTGGGTGCAAGTTGGCCATCACTGTCAGGTGGGAGAGGTGGCTGCCGGGCTGATTCCCCTCAGGAGCAGGGGGAGGTGGAGAAGCTCTGAGGCGTGATTGGGACTGCAGCCACCGCTTGCACCCGCTGATGGCGCTGAGCAATGGGGGGTGAGTGGCGGCTCCGGTGTCGGCTGTGGGTGCAGGTAAGGCCAGTGCCGGCAGCACGTGTGAGCACTGGGCTGGACCATAGTGCGCGGGAGCAAAGAATTTTCAGTAACTACCAGAGGCTCACCCTGATGAAGCGACTGGCATCCCACCTTGGTCTGGCGCCCCCGCTCACCTGCTCCACCATCCCGCTGCAGCCAATGCCCACCATGTTCCGTGTTCTGCGACCTGCTGCCGATGCCTGACATGTCCCCTGGTGGTTAGCATGTCATATCAACCAGTTGTTCAGTTGTTCGGTTGTTCCACCATTCAGTCTATTGCATATTAGGGTTTTACATACAGAGATAAACAAAAAAGCCCATTGTCATCCACGAGATGCCAGGCATGGCATGGGGTGCTAGAGTTCGGGTAAGCAAAGGTGAATGAAAGAGTCCCCTTGCCTTGTGGAGTTTCAATATTTTCTCAGAAGTGCAAATGATATACAACTTACAGTTAAACAATGCAAACATTACCAGAACATGATAGACTATTAAGTTCTTAAAAATATTTTTAGCCTTGCAAAAACAGAAAATGATAAATGTAACTTGTTTTTCCACGTTTTAGCTGAGAAAAAATATGAAACATGCTTTCCTCCATAAATTGGGAAGATAATAAAAGAAACTAGGGTTCTTAGGCTACAGCCTTGATGCTAACTGTTCACAGTTTACGACACTGAAATACAGAGGCAGCCACTTCTGCCAAGGGATGGTCTAGATCAGTGGTCGGCAAACTCATTAGTCAACAGAGCCAAATATCAATAGTACAACGATTGAAATTTCTTTTGAGAGCCAAATTTGTTAAACTTAAACTATATAGGTAGGTACATTGTTATTAACTTAATTAGGGTACCCCTAAGTTGGCCTTTGCTAAAAATGTCCTCAATCTGATTGAGGTACGTTCGCTGAGGTCGACCCCTTCCAACTCTCTCATCCACACTCGTCTTGTATACTTGTTTCAGATAGACAAGTGTGGATGGGAGAGTTGGAAGGGGTCGACCTCAGTGAACGTAACTCAAACAATGTACCTCCCCCGCGCTGTGTATCCCGTGGCCCGCCTGCGCCACGTCTCCCGTCGCCCGACTGACACCCACCACTTCTTCTAATGCCACTTCTTCAAAATATACTCACCCAGGCTGAAAACAGACCTCTGCGCATGGGCCACGAAGTTTCAACCGCACTGTATATGCGCGCCCGCATGTGGTATTTTGTGGGAAAGCACACTCAAGGGGCCAAAGAGCCGCATGTGGCTCGCAAGCCGCGGTTTGCCGACCACTGGTCTAGATCAAGCATGTCAAGCTCGTGGGCCGCATGCCTAGTTTATTTGGCCCGTGTTAGCCTTTGAGTTTGACATGCTTGGTCTAGATCAGTGATGGCGAACCTATGACAGTATGAACTCACTTTTTTGGTTGATTTTTTTTTGTTAAATGGCATTTAAATGTATAAAATAAATATCAAAAACATAAGTCTTTGTTTTACTATGGTTGCAAATATCAAAAAATTTCTATATGTGACACGGCACCAGAGTTAAGTTAGGGTTTTTCAAAATGCTGACACGCCAAGCTCAAAAGGTTCGCCATCACTGGACTAGATGCTCAATGTCCAAGTTGCAAAAAAGTTGTTAAAGTTAAATTTCACAAACGAGAAAGGTGACTCAAGTTTGAAGATGCACAGTAGACTCACCAAACATTTCAGGCTTTCTTTCTGTACTACAACTACATTTGGGATCCAGACAAGCAGCCTCTTGGAACTGCTTCTTCCCTTCTTTGTCCAGCTCATTAGTACTTGTTGACTTTGACCACAGAGACCAACCTCAGCTCGTGGACAGGCCCAAACCCACTGTCAGCTATCTCAGCCTAGACCTGAGACTGTTACGGAGCATGTGAGAAACTCTCATGCTACTAAAATGACTTAGGTTTGCTTCTCAAATAAAATCCAAGGAAAAGGCAATCAGGTTCAAATAAGGAACATTTTACGAGCTCCTATTTGTACAGGGCCCTGGGCCAGGCTCGCTGTGGCAGACCCAAGTTAGCAAGGAAAAGAATGGGCCCCCGAGGAGCTACTGGGGAGAGAAGACACAGCATGAGCAACACAAACAGCACAACTGTAAGTCATTTATAACAACCCTGGAATCCCAGCTCCAGGTGACACTGGACAAATTCCAGCAAACCCTGATAAGGTTCCTTTCCTCTGTGTACCATTCCAAGGCCAGCCCCATCAATTTCACTGCCCCTCTCCATTCTTTAACTCAGGAACAGCATTGAAGAGATGTCCCAAGGTAGAGTCCCAGTATCTGTCCAATTGTGTAATTAATGGATCAGACAATAGCTGCAGCAGAAGAAAGCGGAGTAACTTGCTTCAGGTGGATACTTCTATTCCTCCTGGGTAAGGAAGGTAGGAAAAGACTTAAGGAAAAGTTGGGATTTGAGTTGAGGCCAACAGAAGAGAGAGGAGAGGGAACGCTTTCTTAATATTTTCTGTTGTGGCAAACACAGAACCCTTTCTTAATATTTTCTGTTGTGGCAAACACAGAAAGCCATGTCTGTAGTATACACTGGGGTAAATTGGTTAGGTAATGAAGTAAGACCAGAGGTAATGGAATCCCATCTGGCCTCCCAGAAAGCCAAGGGGAAATCATATCTTGGCACACCTGTACGCCATCTGCGGCACATCTGTGTCCTGTATTGTGCCAGCTGGGAAGCTCAGATTGAGGAGTCTGATGGCAGGAAAGAGAAAATCGCCTCTTTCGGGTTTCAGGTGGGGTCAGATATGGACGTGTCTGAGAGGAGTAGCAGGCAGAAAACCTATGGAAATGTACTTCTTATCTTGGTGGGGACCTTGAAAAAAATTAGTGTTTATTGAAAAGCCTATTTTATTATAGGAACCAGTCCAAACACTAACTCACTTGCTCTTCACAACAACTGCATAGGCAGATATGTTTTCCAGGTGAGAAAACTGAGGCATAGAGAGCAATGGAAGAGCAGGCTGGGAGAGTACTCCCAAGCACCCATGCTATCACCGTGGGGGTGACGTGATAGTGACAAGTAAGATGATGGATATACTTCCACAGCCCCTGCACACAGAAGGCTGGCACCACCACCTCTGAGAACAAATTGTAAAGCATCACAGTGGGCCCAGCATATGAGCAGTTTTTTTTGCCAAGAAAAGGAAAACACAAAGCATTATGCTAAAAAAAAAAAAAAAAAAAAAAAAAAGAAAGGAAAAAGGAGAACAGGTGAAAACACCAATCAGCTGAGAGCATGTGGAAGCAGGTCCTTGAATTACCAACTTACTCAAAAGCATTTCAGAACTGAGGAAGGGGTCATGTATCTGATTTGAGGAAGTCCAAGCCTCAGGACATGGAATCCAACAGGAAAGCCCTGGTACAGGACCGCTCAGCGTGTGTCCCCCAACTCAGGCGAGTGGGAGTAGGTGACCAGACTGGGAAGAAGACACGGCTGGTCCTGCCAGAGTCTGGACTATCAGCTTCACCAAGGCCTAGGGACCTCCATGTCTGCAAACGGGTGGACTGTTCAAAAGTGGCCTACTGATGTGTTTTGTAATTTATCATAAGAGCAATGGGGAGCCAGTGGAGTGTTTTTAAGAAAGAGAGTGACATTTTTTTTTAATGAGAATTACTATGGCTATGGTGTAGGTAACATACTAGAAAGGAGACAAGCAGGTGACTTAGACTAGAGGAGTCTAAAGAGGGTCCATATACCCCAGAGCTATGCAGTATGGCTCTGTGGAGTAGGGTAAGTAAACGAAAGAACTTCTCTTTGCCTTTATTTGTTATCTTAAAAAGAAAGTCTACTCATACTTAATATAAAGATAAGCACAGATAACATCCATCAATCCCAATCAAAAACATTATTTGAAATGCAGAGATTTATTTACAATTATTAATGATACTTAGTCTATATTATTATTTGGGATGTTTGCTAATGACAGTATAAAGCCATTATACTCAACAAGATAGTTAAAATGTATTTAATATACAATATTTTATCTTAATCTTATTAAATTCCTAGAGGCCTGGTGCACAAGATTCATGCACTGGCGGGGGGGGGTGTGTGTGTGTGTCCCTCAGCCTAGCTTGTGCCCTCTTGCAGTCCAGGACCCCTTGGGATTTGCCTGCGCCCTCTCACAGTCTGGGACCCCGTGAAGGATGTCCGCCTCCCAGCTTAGGCCTGATCCCCTCTCACAGTCCTGGGCTCTTGCAGACTGGGACCTCTCTCTCCTCACCGCCTGCCTGCAGTGGAGGCTTCCGCCACCGCCACTGTGCTCACCAGCTGTGAGCGTGGCTTCTGGCTGAGTGGCACTCCCCCTGTGGGAGTGCACTGACCACCAGGAGGCAGCTCCTGCATTGAGCATCTGCCCCCTGGTGGTCAGTGCACATCATAGTGACTGGTCATTCCACCGTTTGGTCAATTTGCATATTAGGGTTTTATTATATAGGATGTGTATGTTTTAACATGTTCATTAAATTTGTAAATAGTGAATAAATATAACTCATAAGAAAATACTCATATATTGGCAGTGCATGCTCATTTTACTTTTTTTTTAATAGAAGTTCACTGTATCAGTCTGGGTCTTAACTGGAGAGAGAAACCATCCAGTAAATCAGGCATGGAAAGTTTAATATAAAGAATTATTAATGTGACAGAGGATTGGAGAAATGAAGGATGAGCTAGCAAGAAGTAAAGGGAACTCTAAAGACTATGGAACAGCAGGTAATGGTGCCTCACTAGAGGCACTGAGCTACAAACCCACCTGAGGGGGTGCCAGAAGTTACTGACCACCGAGTGCTGCTGGCTGCCGTGCTCGGCTGAGCCAAGTATGAAGAGGCCTCTTGGGTTGTGGAGCCTGGCACTGAAGCAGCTGCATGAGCCGGGTGCTGAAGAAGCCTATTCTACACTGCAGGACTGGGTGCTGAAGAAGCCTGGTCTACACTGCAGGACTGGGTGCTGAAGAAGCCTGGTCCACACTGCAGGACTGGGTGCTGAAGAAGCCTGGTCTACACTGCAGGACTGGGTGCTGAAGAAGCCTGGTCTACACTGCAGGACTGGGTGCTGAAGAAGCCTGGTCTACACTGCAGGACTGGGTGCTGAAGAAGCCTGGTCTACACTGCAGGACTGGGTGCTGAAGAAGCCTGGTCTACACTGCAGGACTGGGTGCTGAAGAAGCCTGGTCTACACTGCAGGACTGGGTGCTGAAGAAGCCTGGTCTACACTGCAGGAGTGGGTGCTGAAGAAGCCTGGTCTACACTGCAGGACTGGGTGCTGAAGAAGCCTGGTCTACACTGCGGGACTGGGTGCTGAAGAAGCCTGGTCTAAACTATAGGACTGGGTGCTGAAGAAGCCTGGTCTACACTGCAGGGACTGGGTGCTGAAGAAGCTGTGCTTACTGCAGAAGATGGAGGACAGGAGGACACCAGAACTAGGAAGAAATCCCCTTCCTTTCATTGCCTCCCCCACAGTCTGTACTGACAGAGTTTAGCATTGTGCCAGGTGGAAAGCAAACATACGTAAAGGTCCCAGCTCTAGTTTTCCAGAGTGGGCAAGAGAATCCGAATTTGCAGCTAAGAGGAAACACATTTATTTATAACTGGAACATTCAGAACTCACTTATAACTTATATGCATGTAGGACATTTTAGTAAATTATATATAATAAATGTATACAAAATAGAAATAAAAATGACATAATATGAATAGAAGTTCTAATATTTTATTCTTATACCTCAATGAATGTCTCCCACCCCTGCTTTGGAGATCACTGCACTCAAACTCATCACTACTTATTCCGCTGTGCCTCTCTCATCATTCCAGCTCACAGTAATCTCTGTGCGTGTCACATGTTGTAAGAACCTGCTCTGCACTGCTACTTTAGTGTTTCATTGGTGTATTTCATCTTCCCTAACAACTGCATGGGACTCATGCCACATGATTCTATACTATTCTCCATAAGCCCAGACAAAAAATTACAGTCATTACAGACTTACTAATGGTTGATTCAGACTATTTAAAAAAAATATTTTTATTGATTTCAGAGAGGGAGGGAGGGAGGGAGGGAGAGAGAGAGAGAGAGAGAAACATCAATGATGAGAGAGAATTATTGATTGGCTGCCTCCTGCATGCCCCCTACTGGGGATTGAGCCCACAACCTGGGCATATGCCCTTGACCAGAATCGAACCCGAGACCCTTCAGTCTGCAGGCCGATGCTCTAGCTAGGGCCAGCCAGCTAGGGCCAGACTATTCTTAAAACAAACAAACAAAAAAACTCATTAAGACATAGTGGACAGCCTGGCCAGTGTGGTTCAGTGGTTGAACGTTGACCCATGAACCAGGAGGTCACGGTTCAATTCCCAGTCAGAGCACATGCCTGGGTTGCAGCTCAATTCCCAGTGTGGGGCATGCAGGAGGCAGCTGATCAACGACTCTCTCTCATCACTGATGCTTCCATCTCTCCCTCCCTCTCTAAAATCAATAAAAGTATATATTTTTTAAAAAGATATTGTGGCCATACAAAAAGCTGCCAAGTATTGAATGTAAACAACTTGATGAGTCTGAAGATAAGTACACACATGTGAAACTATCACCACAATCTATGCCACAAATATATCCATCATCACCAACTATTCTTAAATAATCTCAATATTTACCAGGTACGTCATTTTTCTTTATCCCTGGGTGTTTCCACACTTCAGTCTATAGAGGTCTGGGTCACATTGTTTGACTCACCTCATCCAGGGATACAAGGCAAGGGAGCATCTAATACAATGCATTTGTTGATGTCAGTTTGAATATCAGTTGTACAACTTTCTGCCAAGTCTATGTAAGTCCACTCTCATTCCCAGCACAGACGTTCAGCTCAGCTCTGCAGGCCCCGCTGCCTTTCCGGAGAGTCACTGACCTCTTCTCCATCTCTGATGTGCTGGGTCAACACTTACATCGAAACTCCTGAGATTCCAAAATTACACATGTCTACACTCCTTTAGGAAAGCAACACCCACTTCCTTTAAAATCATTCATGTCAGAAATCTAAAGATTGCTCTGCTCCATAAAATCACACCGCACTTCACAAATCCACACATTTCCCAAACCTCTCCGGCATGGCCGGTTGAGCTGTTGGGATCTGGCCCGACAGCCACACAACTGCTCACCACCTGGGCCCTCCTCAGAAGAGCAGCAGACCTAGACCTGCAAAGAAAAGCAAGGTCTGGTGGTCCTTCTGCTCTCCTCCCCGCAGCCTGTCCCCATCACTCCTGTGGGGCTTGTTCCCTGGGAAACACATTCACAAACCAATCAGCCGCAGCTCACCCAAACAGCCCGCTCTTGCAGAGACAAGTTGGTTGCTCTTTTTTTTTTCTTCCTTTCTCCTCCCTCTCAGGCCTGTCCCACTCCTAGTGATGTCTGCTACACAGACAGAATCCTCGAAGCCCTAGTTTTTCAAACACCAGCATCTCTTTCAAGTCAGCCCACTGTTTGAGGATGCTTTGCTTAAAAGAGCAGCCAAATGTTGACAAAACAGAGCTTAGCCTCATTTCAAGTTTCTGCTTCCACCTTCAGAATCGATGAGGATTCTGGAAAGTGCATCATTAATCCCATTACATCATCTTATGGAAGACGCTGGTGTGGTGTTTACGAAAGGAGATGCTTTCTTTCCCCCATAAAAATCAATGATGACAGGCTAAGGCTCTGGGCAGGGGAGGAGCAGTCTGCGGCTCCAGGCTGATACACAGCTCCCACGTGAGGACCCCATCACTCAGGAGCTGCTCTCAAAAGTAGGCCAGCATCGCACTGCATCGAGCATTAGGTCACTACCATCGGACAGGCTGCCCAAAGCCTCAGGGCCCTCTGGCGCTGACCGTGGGAGCTTGACCTTGGCTAGCCACATCCCTGGACAGTTAGTACAGACTCTTGAACATGTAACCACTACCCCAAGCAATGCACAGGTCCTGCTTTACTTGTGCTAAAGGTCTTAGGAGCTATTGAGCTTTTAGTTTCTTTCTTCATGATATCCAACCATAAAGAAACAGGCAATACAGTACTCACCACTTTATTTCTTTCAAGGTACAAAAATAATCATTAAAAATTATTTTTTTAAACCCCTAGCTATTCATATAAAAAGCAAGGTTTTGAAAGGTGGTAACTTTGATCTGGATGCTTTTAAGACAAGAGCATCCTATCACAGAAATCACTGGTTTTATTACTAAGTGGATGCTTACCCCATCCCTGACCCCACTCCAGGCATAGCCATCACTCACAAGTAGGAAGAGGGTTAGTGATGGTGTCAGGGTCAAAAAAAAATCACTAAAAACAGTTGTTTTAGACATTTCTTGCCAGTGTTTGCAAAGGCTGCGAGTTTCTCTGATTTCAGGCCGTGTGAAAATGCACGTGTATTTTCTCCCGGCTGCTCTGCCCTCCTATCTGCTGGAGCAATCATGCTCTCGGGTTGAAAGTTGGGTGTGGCAGCAACAGCAATGCCGGCCAAGAAAAGAGGAGCCGAGGAGAGGGCGCTGAGAGGGGAGAGCCCCAGACTGAAAAAAGACAGAAGGAGGCCTTAGCAGTAACCCTGAGACAAGGGAGGTGAAGGAGAGTCAGCGCAGGCCACAGCACTGTATTTTGGAGGTACCCGTCTATGATGCAGGAGGGAGCTGACAGGGATGAAGACGGTGGCCTGCCAAACAGACCAGTACATGTGGGCAGCTCAGGCAGCAGCCGACGTTGTCCATCCTTCATACTGGTATTCTTTATTTTTTATTTATTTACTTTAAAATACATTTTTATTGATTTCAGAGAGGAAGAGAGAGGAAAGAGAGATAGAAACATCAATGATGAGAGAGAATCATGGATCGGCTGCCTCCTGCACACCTCACCCCACACTGGGGATCGAGCCTGCAACCTGGGCCTGTACCCTGACTGGAATCTAACTGAAATCTCTTGGTTCATAGGTCGATGCTGAACCACTGAGCCATGTGAGCTGGGTGCAAACTGGTATTTTTTAACTACCCGGTCAGGGTGTATTAGAGGAGAAGTTGACTGCTCTGATGGATCGAGAAAGCAGGTTGATGGAGGCGTTACAGGGCTCCCCTCTATCACCTGCACAGTCCGGCCCGTAGCTTGGTCACCCAGGCCAGATCTTCGGAAGACAGGTTAGTGAGCAGTCCTTGCAGCCTGAGCTATGTGGGAATGTCATTGCTCTCCCTCAGTGGCTGATTACAGTGTTATTTCCAACCGTCTGCAATATTCTCCTGTTCTCTTTATTGATTTGTTCTTTGGACATCTGTCTGGCCAGCTTGCCCCTTATTCGGGCTCTGATGTAACATCTATTCATCAAAAACGACACAGAGGTGGAGGGAAAGGGTGTTGCGGGCGGTCCCAGTGGCATGAGTGACTCACAAAGTGGAGCGGGTCCATGGTGAAAACCCCTGGAACACAGGTGACTCTGGTAAGCACGCCAGACACACATCATGCTACAAACTCATTTTTATGCCAGAGGTGGCTAAGGGATTGTTCAAAAGGTGTTTTGCACTCGGGCAGGTATTCTGGAGTGTGCCATAACGGTTCTGCACACAGGCTCAAACGGGCTGACATTCGAACTTTGCTTTGCCCCTTAATACTTGTATGACCTTAGGCAAGCAATGAACTCTCCCCCTGCCCCATTTCAATGTCCTCTTATATAATATGGGTACAATACCTATTTCACTTTTGTGAAAATTAATCAGGAAATGTAATTGAGCCTGGGGTCTGGCACACAGGAAGTGTGGATTACTTTAGTCCCCCTTCGTCGTCCTGTAGAAAGTGGCTGAGACCCAGCCCCAAGGGCACTCAGAGGATGAAGGGTTTGGCCACAGGGTTTGACTACACCGATGCTTCTTAGACGAGTCAGACCTTTTCTAATAAGATTTCTGTTTTGTATTTCCAATGGGTATAATCAGTACCCAGGAGAGACCCTTGCACAGGGATGGTGTGAGAAGGAAGAAATAGGGGAAGAGAGTGAAAGATAAAGGGTGGATGGATTTTGTTAGGACAGATGTTGGCGGGGTGACTGCCGGGGCCTCGGGGAGCTGAGGCAAGACCGGCCTCCCTGCCTGGTGCCCGCTGGGGCAGGGCAGCCTTGGACACACGGGTCTGGCTCTCCTGGGCTGGCTCCAAGTCTCTTTCACACCCTGGCAGAGATTTTTGTTTTTTCTGTATATTTTTCAAATTATGGTAAAATATATATTACATAAAATTTGCCATTTTAGCCATTTGTTATTATACAATTCGGTAGCAGTAAGTACATTCGCACTGCTGTGCAAGCATCACCACTATTTCTAGAACTTCTGCATCATCCCAGACACTCATTCCATTAACCAGTAACTCCCATTTCTCCCTCTCCCAGCCCCAGCGGGGAGAGTAAGTGGTAGTGACATGGGCAAACCCACCTCTGAATTTCGTGACTCCTTCAGAAGCCACTCCTCAAAAGCTGTGGGGAGCTCAACCTCCCTCAGGGTATGCGGCCCCTCTGCCTGAGAGCCCAGCAAACCCCTCCCCAGCCCACCACTGCCTGTGGCCCCGGAAGCTCCTCAGCTTGTGGAGCTCAGTTTCCCTTTATTCTCCAGGATCAAACTGACCTTGGCTACTGTCTGTACCTGCGACAGCTGAGAAACACACAGAGCCAGGCCAGACCCAGGCCCGTGCCTGGGCATGACATGTAAGGGAGAGCAAAAGAAAAACCCATTTTTAAAAAAGGACCAGTTCAATTCCTAAAAACTACCACTCACTCTGAAAACATGGAAGGATTCTCTTTTAAAAACAAACCAAAACAAGGGCTGATGGCTCTGCTACCTGGAGGGGATTAAATGCTAAAAATAGCTCAGGGTATTACGGATGCTGAGGGAGTGCGCAGTGCGTGAGGCACAGGGTGGGAGAACTTGGCACTAAATGCTAACCGGGGAGGAGTTGGAGTTACTGGGACCCTCCTCCATTAAGTGTAAAAGTAATATTCTCTCATGACGGCACAATTATGGACCTTCCTGTCCAGCCCAGCGTGTTAAGAAAGCACTAAATGCTGAGTGAAGAATCCTAAACTGACCCAAAATGAAGAAAACCAACTGTGAATTAGATTCTCGGATATCCCCCCGTTTGGGGTGAAGCCATGCTGACGGCCAGGTGACATTTGCAGGGCCATCTGGTGACATTTCTTTTTGGAAACAGATGACTAGAGACTGGGGAGGGTGACGGGGTAGGTGCAGTGGCCAACACAAGATTCTCAGTGGCTTCCTGGAGCCCGTGTACATCTTTGAGGGGGGATCCCCTATTTTTATTCTAGAAGAATGTGATCAAACTATGGCTACTAAACATCGCATGGCCCGATGGGCGCCTCCTATGCTGCAAGTATTCCTTTTCATTCCGAAGCATCTATGCATATAAAACCCGGTATTAGCCAAAGCCCCTTATTAGAAACTGTCTCTCCTCACTCCTCCAGACTGAGAGGGGAATAAACGCGGCTGGAGACGAGTTGCTCATTCTTGGAATTGCTTCTGCACTGGTGCCACAGACTTAGCCCGCTTGTGGCTTCCTCAGTTTCCACAGCAACCCAGTGCCCAGCATAGAGCCTGCCTGGGAAGGTCTGTTGGAAGAACAAATTCTTCGCTGGGCCTTGACCGTGCCCTCATGCTCTGCTCTCAGAGCTGTTGGTCGCTTTCTCAATATGGCAAATGGCCAACATGTCCTCTGTTTGGCTTCCCATCCCCTCAGCAAGCTGCTGTCCACAGCCTAAGTGGAAGCACTTTCCATCTGCACACATCCTTACTCCCCCAGGCCCGTGGCACCCTTCAGCACAGAGATGCTGGCCCCAGGTCCCTGAAGCTGCCCGGGGACTTCCCAGGACCGGGCCCTGCAGCAGGACGCTACTTTGATTGACAACTTTTCCTAAGAACTGTTTGAAAGGAGTATTGGTGAACGGATCAGTGGTAGCTTCCCTCTCAGACACACGGACTGTGCCTGCAAAGAGAGAAGGAGCCAGACGAGCCCCCTCTGAAGGCTGCACCCTGGACTGTGCTGTCCAGGGTTGCCTGGCCCTCCAGGAAGTCTTGACCTCGGGAAATGTGGACGGAGGGAACAAAGCCCTGTTCAGCTCTTCAAGGTCAGGAGCCCCACTGCCTGCGGAGCGGTTTCTCTGAGATACGCACTGCCCATTCTGCTCCTTTCCTTAAATAAACGCAAGGAAGTGGAGCGAATCGTGCGGCAACCATATGAAAATTTCAAACAAAGAGCCACGGACAGAGATTATTCAGGAAAGACAGAGCCAGACTTTAACAGTGGATGTCTCTGGGCAGAAAGGTTCTGGGGGACTCTGTGCTACCCTTCTGGTTCTACTCAAGTGTTCTGTATTACACAAATTACCTAATAAAGAAAACCCCCAATGAATTGTTTTTGAAAAATAATATGTTCTAAAGTTTAAAATAGGCCAAAGATAAAGTGAGACTGAGTTTAACAAGTTACTTGTAGTTACTATAAAAGGAATAAGAAGACTGGTAACCCCATAGGACCCCCAGCTCACTGAGGGCAGAGACTGTTTCACATTCCCTCTCAGCACACAGCTCTGCCTCATGCTTCGCAGAGAAAAGAGAGCCACCCCATGGGCTACACTTCCTGCCTACAGAGGGCTTCTCCTTCCCACTTGTGACTAGGGAGGAAGTGTCCTATCCAAAGGCGATCCACCAGCTTCGTTCTGGATCCCATCTACACTCACCTTCCAATGGGCTGCGGCCCACGAGGCGCCCTCTGCTGCTCACCCTCTCGTTCTTCCATCCATAAGCTCCCCCACTTCCTGGCTCTTACTTGTCAGCTTTAAAATGTCTGCCCCTCCTCTTCCTCCTCCTCCCTATCCTATCTCTCCTCTTCTTTGTAGCCAAATTTATCACATTTAAACATTCTGCCTTTAATTTGCTTTTTAGTCTTCTCCACTCTGGCTTCAGTCCTTATTGCTAACTTCCCGAACCAGAGCCAACAATGGTTTCTTTCCAGTCCTTTCTTACTTGACCCACCTGACCGCTCACAGTCCCTGGAGACAATCTTCTGGTGACTTCTACGACACAATCAAGCAATTTTCCTTTTACCTCTTTGCCTCTCCCACTGCAGGTTACTTTAAGATCTCAGGGATTGGCCCCACACCCTCTTCCTCCTTGACTCTAGATCCTACTATTAAATAACTTCAGCAACCTCTATGATTTGAAAACCATACACAGAATATGCTGACAACGCATACATTTATATTTCCAACTGAGAACCTACTTCTGAGCTCCAGCCTCACATATCCAATTGCTTTTTATTTTTTCACACTTGAACGTTTCACTGGAAATAGAAACTGAGTATGTTAAAATTGGAACATGGGACCTATATACACCAAAACACACACACAACAGCAAACAAACACCTTATTCTTCACCTAATTCTTCCTATCTCAGTAAATACCAACACCTTCCTTGAAGTTGCTTATGCTGGAAACCAGGAAATCGTCTCTGACCACTCCCATTCTTCAAGTGTCACAATGATACAGAGACAGGAGGCGATTTCACCCTTTCATCTTAAACAACTAAAAACCTGGACAAAGTATATGAAACAATGATTTCCAATACACTGGGCATGACGATGAAGATACATGATATTTGAGTGACAGGAAACAATTAAGGTTAAGTCCTACAATAGCCTCTTCTCGCTACCTAGAAAGAATTTTCAAGACACCCATGTGGAGCCTAGTGGGTTCCTGAGTTGAGGAAATGAACTTGGGAGTTTGGAAAAGCCAACCCAGCTGAAGAATTGCAGGGAAGATTATCAGAGGAGAGAGATGAACATTGAGAGCGCTCTAGAGATCTGTAGTATAAAGCATTGCAGAAATAAATTAAAGGTATAGTACATGAAAAGATATGCACTGTTTGTAGTTGGGAAGGTTCAATGTTTTTAAGGTGTCTAATTTTTCCAAATTGGTTTTATAGTCAATGCAAGCCTACTCAAAATTCCAACAGAGAGAGAGAGAGAGAGAGAGAGAGAGAGAGAGTAAGTAAATAGATAAGCTGATTATAAAATTCATATAGAAATGTGAAGGACACAGAATAACCAAAACCACTTTGAAAAAATAGGACAAAGTTGGAGCACTCACATTACCTGATTTCAGGACTTATATTTTAAATCTGCAACAATCAAGACACTTGGTATTGGAGTGAGGATGACAAATAAAGCGATGTATAAGAAGAGAGCACAGAAGTAGCCTCATATACATGGTCAGTTGATTTTCTTCAAAAGTACAAAAGGCAGTTAGATCAAGAACAGTCTTTTCAACAGTGATACTGGAACAATTAAATACCATTTTAAAAAAGGACTCTAATCCATACTTCATACAATATATATATAAAAGCCACTCAAAATGGATCAAAGTCACAAATGTAAAAGCTGAGAGCATAAAACTTCTAAAAGAAAACAGGAAAAAAATCATACTGTGTAAGTTTTAATGCATCAAAGATACACTATAATAAAGATTAAACGATAAAATGGACTTGAACAAAATTAAGAACTTCTCTCCCTTTCAAAAGATAATGTTAATAAAATAAAAATTCCATGGTGCAGGAGAAAATACGTACACTTAATATATTGGATACTCATCATCGATGTTACTATCTCTCTCTCCTCCCCTTCCTCTCTCTGAAATTAATAAAGACATATTTTAAAAAATAAAAATAAAGACAATTACCATAAAATAAAATTAAAACATAATAATATAAATATGCAATGGATAAACAAATAGTGGTATATCCATGCAATGGAATAGTACTCAGCAATAAAAATATTGAACTATTAATATACACAACAACATGGATGAATCTCAATTATTCTGATAGGCAGAACTCCAACAAAACAGAAAACACACAATATGGCTCTTATGTATATAAAATTCTAGAAAAATCCCAACTAACCTATTGAGACAGAATCCAGATCAATACTTGTTAAGGACTAAAAGATGGGTGGCAGGGAGGGGAGGTAGGAAAGGATTACAAAGGGACACGTGACCAGTTTTGGGGGTAACAAATTTGTTTATTAATATTTTGATCATGGTGATGGATTCACAAATGTATACATATGTCAAAACTATCAAATTATATACCTTAAACATATGCAGTTTGCTATATACTAATTCTTCCTCAATAAAACCGTTAAATTTTTTTCTGGAACTTGCTGCTGTTCTCCTTTTCTATTACCATTATTCTGGTGAGAGAAATCACCTCTATCCTGTGCTTCAACAGTAGCTTGACCCTTTCCTTGCTCTTCCCTCTTTTCCATTCTCTGCACTGCAGCCAAAGTGATCTTTTTAGAACATAAATCTATTTGTGTTGTTTTACTGCTCACAATTCGTTAAATTTACTCATAAAATAAAGGCCCAATGACTTATTTTTACCTACAAAGTCCTACCTATTCCTGCTCCTGCCTGAATCCCAGTTTCTTTTCCATCTTGGCCCCCTCTCCTTCCCCGTTAACTCTTCTGCTTTCTCTTGGAACTTGCAAATATTTTTCCTGTCTCAGGGCCTTTGCACATGCCAATTCCTTTTGGCTGGGACTTTGCCCTTCCAAGTGAACTCCTAACCAACCATCCTTTAGCTTCAGCTTCAATGTTACCACCTTCAGGCATCCTTTTTGGATGCACCAGACTAGGTTAGGTCTTGCCTATGTCTCCACAGCACCAACCACATATGTAAATGATTATCTGTGCAATTTTTTGTTTTCTATCTTTCCCTCCCCCACCTTCAAGAGTATAGGGATCATTATATACTTGATACCTAGTGCATTGCCTAGCACAAAGTAGGGATTTAAAAACATTTGTTGAATAAATGACTGAGGTAGACCTGGGACTCACTTCCTGACCCAGACTCACTCTCTGACTTCCAAATTAGATTTTTCTCAATCCACTCTTGCAAAATCCATCCTTCTGGATCTGACAGCCAAATGTACTTTTCCTTTAGTTACTTAGGTCTCAAATTGGTAATAATGACCTCACTTATTTGTGGAATCTAATGAACATAATCAATTGACCAACAAAATAAGAAATGAAGCATGGAGGCATGGAACAGACTGACATACCTCAGTGTGGGGTAGGGAGGACAAGAAGAGATAAACCAAAGAACGTATATACTTATATGAATAGCCCCTGGACACGGGCAATAGAGTAGTGAAGACCTGGGGGGCGGGTAGGGGCTGGGAAGAGGAGGGGCAGAGAGGGGAGATGGGAGATATCTGTAATACTATCAACAATAAAAAGTATATTAAAAATAATAAAAAATTAAACAAAAAAAGAATGTGCTAGAGCCATATCTTAAGTAGTATTAAACACGTTAAAACCAAAGTATTGGACTCAGAAAAGAAAGGTTAACAATGTTAAACATAGCTGAATCGGGTTTTTAAAAAATCAGTCATACTCATTTTAATGATACAATTATTCTGGAAGTTATACCGCAAGAGAGTTACAAAGTTAATTAACAAGACAGTTAACAAAGAAGGAAACTGGCTGGAGATGAGGCTAGAGAGGCAGGGCCTGTCGGACAAGAAGTCACTGCTGGCTGCTGAGAGCTGACCGCGAACCAGCACTGCCATGTTCCCAGCACAGCAGTGGCCTAGATTCTCAGTGCCGCGGAGGGTGGGGCTGGGAAGGTCAAGATTGCAACCATGACCATGTTCCAGGACGGCTTCCTAAGAAACAGCCTGCTTGCCCCTCCCTTCTACTCCCCCACTATGTTTATAGACTCCCCTTAATTAGAGCATTTCAGCATGGAAGCATAATCCTATCTGAAAGAAAATTTCCCCTGAGAGCCATCTGTCAGAATTAGACTACACTTAGCTACTGGACAGTCAGGCTGCACTGTAAATACCACAGCCTGCTTCGATTCTCTGAAGGCTCCAAACTCATTTCCAAGCAAGCAAACGCCAGTCCAGGGGACGAGACTTTCTGTCAGGAAGCTGGCTCGCTGTTTTGGACAGTAACGCTTCCACAGGTAGAAGATCATTAAAAGCAGTCCCAGGGGGACATTCTACCTGACCAGCCTCACCTTTCTTCAGAGATGAAAATGCCATCCTTGACAACTCTATTAAGTCCCCTTTAGTTGTTCTAGGTTTGCAGGAGATATTTTCCATTGAGATAGACTGTCCCCATGGAGATATTTGATTGCATACAGGGGGACCAAGTGGAGCCCACTCTGGCTCCCTATAAAGTCAGCCCCCCTTCTCAGGAGCATCCAGCGACACACACACACGCGACACACACACACACACACACACACACACCTGTCTTTGGTACCCATGCCAAAGCACAGCAGACGCTTGCCCAGGAAAGGAGTGGGTAGGGTAGAGGTCAGAGGGGATGGGAAGAAGAGGGTCCCTTCTCTCTTTCTTCATCATTTCCCC
>NW_006296007.1:338473-346480 GCF_000327345.1 Myotis davidii
CCAGGGTCTGGCTTGCGTCACCATAACCCCTTTCCCATTGTTCTGTTCTGTCCATCACACTGCAGTAGACCCCACTGTGGCCAGGTCAGTGCACCCATCCCTGGGCTGCTGGGAGTGTCGGCTGCTCACAGCTCATCGCTGCATCCTCCTTGGGAGAATTCCCTTCAGCTGATGGGAGACCCCTTAAAAATGACTGGCAAGTTCTACCCTCTCTCCAGGGGTGGCCCATAGCCAGGGAAAAACCAAGGTAAAGAGGGAGGCCCTTGTCTCAGAGAGGGATGCCTCTGTGGTGCCTTTCAGGTTCTGCAGCTGCCTGTGGGGTCAGGCTCAGGGCTTTAGCTGAAGCCCCATCTTTGCCTATCCTGTTGCCCTTACTTCCTTACAGATTTTACTTGAAATCACTTCCTCAGTAAATCACCTGCACAAGAATCCCTCTTAGCCTCTGCTTCTAGGGAATCCTACTTAACACACACACACTATATTGGCGCTATTTTCATTTCATTCACCCGTTCGCTCATTCACTCATTCATTCACTCAAAGAGCATTTGTCATCTAACTCTTAGGTTAAGTACTGAAGACACAGTCAGAGACTTTGTCTTCAAGGAGCAATTAGTTAGAGGGGTAGGCAGGATAGATACTCACAATCAAATGTAATGTCTGCTGTGAAGAGATACATAGAGGATACTTGAAGAGCTCCCGGGGACACTAATCTGTTCCTAGTGGATATAGGAAGGGCTTGCAAGGTGATGGTTAAATGTCTAGTTGAACAGAGAAGAGGAGTGGAAGTAAAGGTCACTGCAGACAGAGAACAGTGTGTGCACAGAACAAATATACAAATGAACAATTAGAGGGAATTGGAGTAACAGAGGGGGCTGGTTGTCCAAAACTTATGGCAGACATTGCTATTGGAGCCCGGGCTTCTCATTTGCTGAGCCCTAAATCCTTAACACAGCTCACCAGTCAGCTAGCATCCATTGACTAGAATTAGTCCTTAAGATCAAAATATTTGGCCATTCTTTTTGCCCATATGTTTTTATGTTCATCTTCAACTGCAAACCTCTAAATCTATAAACTTTCCTGTATCTGCTCCCACATTTTTCTCACCAATTCTATAACAAAGGAAATATCATTTATCTAAAGCCAGCACTCTACCTGAATTTCAGATCCTGTCTCCTACTTTTTTAGAGAAATTGCTTTATTGATTATCCTATGTTATATATCTACTAGAGGCCTGGTGCATGGATTTGTGCACTGGTGGGCTCCGTAGGCTGGCCTTCACCCTATCACAATCTGAGACCCCCTCAGGGAATGTCAGATAGCCTGTTTTGGCCCGATCCCTGCAGTCCTGATCCAGACAGGAGGGAGCCCAATTCTGTGCATTGAGTATCTGTCCTTGTGGTCAGTGCACATATAGTGACCTGTTGACCGGTCATTTGGTCACTTAGGCATATATATATATATATATTAGAGGCCCAATGCATGAAATTCATGCAAGGATAGGCCCTTGCAGCCCCAGCTACCTCAGTCCTCACAGCTGCCCTGGCTGCTGCCTCAGCCCTCACAGCTTTGGCTTCTTCCAGGTCATCCAAATGGTCATTCTGCTGTTCAGCCGTTCAGTCAATTTGCATTTTACACTTTCATTATTATAGACTAGCGGCCCAGTACACGAATATTTATGCACTGAAGGCGGGGGGGAATCCCTCAGCCCAACCTGCCTCCTCTCACAATCTGGAAGCCCTCAGGAGATGTCCTACTGATGGTCTGGTCTATCTCTGCGGGAGGCAACCCGTGGATCAGGGGAAGGTGCTGTCCCCATCAACCTGCTGCTGCTGCCACTGCCAGCCCTTGCAGCTGCCGGCTTTCCTCAGCCTCTCCCGCGCCACCACCTCTCCCACAGCACCGGCCCTTGGCCCTCACAGCCACTGTGGCTTGTCCAGAAGGACATCCGGAAGACGTCCAGTCTATCCAGTCTAATTAGCATATTACCCTTTTATTAGTATAGATGTTTTCAAACTCTCTTTGTACTGACTCTTTTCATTAGATTTCTCATTCAATTGATGCCCCACCACCACCAAAAAAAGTGATTTTTAGATTTTTATGGACCTGGAGAACATTAGTATGCTAAGTGAAATAAGCCAGTCAGAGAAAAGTAAGTATCACATGATCTCACTCATTTGTGGAATATAATGAACAACATAAACTGATGAACAAAAATAGGTCCAGAGACATAGAAGCATCAGACAGACTGTCAAACCTCACAGGGAAGGCAGAGGAGAGAGTGTGTGTGTTGGGGGGGGAGGTAAGAGATCAACCAAAGAACTTGTATGCATATAAGCATAACCAATGGACACAGACAAAAGAGGGGTGAAGGCCGGAGCTGGGGGCTGGGAGATGTCAATGGGGAGAAAAGGGGACATATGTAATACTTTCAACAATAAAGAATTTAAAAATATAAAATAAAACATAGAGTAGTAGTAAAAAAAATAATAATTAAAAAATTTCTATATTCCGTACAATTCAGAGTTTCGTGAGACTGTTCGATGAGATTTGTCAAATGCATAGAGTCATGCACCCACCATGACTACAATGGAGAACAACTCCATCTCTCCTCCAAAATTCCCTCTTGCTGACGCCTGGTAGTCAACTCATCTCCCCATCCCAACTCCTGGCAACCACTGATTTGTTCTCTTTCTCTATAATTTTGCCTTTTTCACAATATCATGTAAATGGAATAATATTGTGAAAAAGTATGTAGCCTTTTGGGTCTGGGCTTCTTTCACTTAGCACAATGCACCTGAGATTCATTCATACTATTGTGTGCATATGTGCACATGTTGATTGTTTCCTTTACTGCTGAATAGTAAGTATTCCGTTGTATGGATATAACCGTTTATCCATTTATGCACTGAAGGACATTGAGGTTGCTTCCATTTTTTGGTAATTATGAATAAGACTGCTGTAAACATTCACATATATGTTCATAGAAATTTTAAAAATAAATATGCTTTTATTTCTCTTATAAATTTACTGATTTTCAAATTTCATCTAAAATAATCTAAATGTGGGTAGATTGTATAGAGAAAAATATCAGTATCCCCTGCTATCTTCTCTGAGCTGTAGTATTGCCTTCATGTATATACACAGAAACCCCAACAGAGCCAGCTTGCAGCTTCCTGCCCTGTCCTCTTTGTGAACCCCAAGAAAGAATAAGAAAATAGAATCAGAGGTGATCTCACACTTGAATTTAGTTGCAAAACTCTTTAACAAAATATTAACAAACCAAATATCTGAACATGCACAATAAGAGGGGCTCCCCTACTGCTGCTGGGATTATAATCCAGTTAAACCACTTTGAGATATAATTTTTTTTTGATCTAGCAACTCCATTCCTAGTATACACACCATAGAGAAATCTTTGCACATGTTTGCCAAGAGACATATATCAAAAGTATACATATTGCAGCATTTTTCTAAAATAGAAAATAAGCTTATTCAAATATCCATTGATAAGAGACTAGATAAAAATTATGATATGCCATTACAATGGAAAACTAAAACACCTCTGCCAAAAAAAAAAAAAAGAACCACAGTACAAACATGAACATAAATGAATCAATACAAATACTGAAAATAGCAGTTTGCAGGACGGCATGTTATAATGTCTTTCATTAAATCTCAAAAATAGATTTAAATTTCATTTAAATCTCAAAAATGCTGAACAACCTACTTTTATGTGGTAAAATTATTTTAAAAACAAGAGAATTATAGGTATGAAACTCAGTATATTGATTATCCCTGGGGGGACTGTGAGGATGGAGAAGGGACACACAGGGAGCTTTAGAGAGTCTGATAATGTTCTCTTCAGCTAAATTCCGATGGACTGATGTACTCTTTGTTATTTTTAAATCACATATATACTCTTGGATGTGTCACATATTTCATTTAAGAAATAAAATGCTTTGTCCTGGCACATACACTAGGATAAAAGCTGTCAAAGTCTCTGTCAGAGACCTGTAGCGTTATTGATTCCTTCTTTCAGACGTTCTGTTCTGCAGTTCTACAACCCTCCACTACCTCTGAATAATCTAGACATGAGGGGACAACATGTCTGAGAGACAGTGAGTGAGGGGGTGGAATCTGGTGGACTCTCACAGAGACACAGCTCATTACAGCCCGGTGATGGCCCAGTCCATGCACCTCCACCGTACAGAAGGAACTTGTCTCCGCTGTCATCAGCTGGACACCAGGGCTTTCTGTGGGGCGTTTCAAATAGTCGATCCCTTGGGATCAGTTATCCAACCAGCCTTAGTGTTTTCGGTGCCACATGTAAATGGTGTACTGGAGCTTCTCCTACCACTGGCTCCAGCTGGCAAGAGTCAATGTGAGCATCTTTGCCAAAACTGCTTTCAGTGATGTCACATGGATACTTCAAATCAGCCCTGCTGGCAGTATTTACACCGAGAAAAAAACAGATGCTAAATATCAGGTCCCCTTTCTACCCCTCCCACCTCAGCCATGTACACATCTACCAGGACACCATGAATATGTGGCATAGTCATACATATTCAACTGTGAGGAGCATGCATCCTGGGATTTCCTGGAAATTTATATTGTCCCCTGAGTGGTTCCAAGTGTCTTCTGCTATTAGGTCCAAAAGTAGCCCCAGCGTCTTGGAGGCAGACCCTGCCACTATAAAATACTGGACTTGGCAATGACTCAGAAAGTAAAATTTTGATGGACATGTAAGGTTTTTCATTTCTTTTTTTAAAAATATATTTTATTGATTTTTTACAGAGAGGAAGGGAGAGAGATAGAGAGCTAGAAACATCGATGAGAGAGAAATACCGATCAGCTGCCTCCTGCACACCCCCCACTGGGGATGTGGCCACAACCAAGGCACATGCCCTTGACCGGAATCGAACCTGGGACCCTTGAGTCCACAGGCTGACGCTCTATCCACTGAGCCAAACCAGTCAGGGCAGGTTTTTCATTTCTTAGCATTAAAATAAAGCCTATGCTGTTGTAAGGCATACCCTTCCCTTTTCTGAACTTGGGTCCACACTGGCACAGAGGGAACCTCATGAATTCTAGTGTTTCCAGGTGAGGAGGCAGGCATCTCCTCCAAATCACGGTCAAGCTGAGATGACCATAATCCCATTGAAAGTCTCTGAGCCAGTTTCTAAGTGGGTCACTGGGAGAGATTCCTGAAGTGCTCAATGCCTACTGGCCAGAAAGCCAGAGATGAGTAGTGTATGCTAAAAATGCCAGGAGCCCATAAAAAAGAATGAAATCTTACCATTGCAAAAGCATGGATGGACCTAGAGAGTATTATGCTCAATGAAATACGTCAGACAGTTATGTGTGGAATCTAAAGAACAACATAAACAAACTAACAAAACAGAAACAGACACAGAGAGTGACCTGGTAACTGCCAGAGGGGAGACATTAGGGAACTGGGTGAAAACAGCGAAGGGATTAAGAAGCACAGATTGGTAGTTACAAAATAGTCACAGGGACGTAAGTAAAGCATAGGAAATACACTCAATAATATTGTGATAACTATATATGGTGCCAACTGAGGTATTGGAAATATTGAGGGGAACACTATGTAAAGTATATAATTGTCTAACCATTAAGCTGTACACCTGAAACCAATACAAAATAAATTGAAAGAAAAAAGTAATAAAATTACTTTGTTATGGCCTCACCCCATAACAAAGAAACAGAATTTCTGGAGGATGAGGCCCAGGAATCAGGATTTTAAAAAGATTCCCAGGTGATTCTAATGTGCAGCCAAGGTTGAGAACCACTGCCCTAGAGCCTCACCAAACTAGCGCCCCTCCCCCACCCCCTTAAGGAGCATCATTTTATTCAATTAGTGCTTACTAATTGTTTCACTTCTAGACACCATTCTAGAGGCTGGGCACACAGTGGCATCCAAGTCTTAGCACTCAAAGAACTGTCTAATGGAGAAGAAAGAAATTTGAACAATTAAAGAAGGTATGAACCGTAATGATAGAAGTAGAGAGTGTCATTTTCATGGAAGCAAATGCCAGAAAAACCTATTGTAGTACAGGGCTCAGGTAAGAGTTCTGTGAGGAAGTGGCATTTAAGCCAGGGAGAGAGGGGAAAAAGAAGGAGTAAACCAGCATATATACACATTTTTAAATCATGACCCAAGGATAGGTTTTCATTGATTTTTAGAGAGAGAGAACGATAGAAACATCAATTGGTTGCCTCACGTACGTACCCTGACTGGGAATGGAACCCACAACAACCTGGGTATGTGCCCTGACTGGGAATCAAACCCACAATTTTCGGTGTTCAGGACGATGCTCCTGCCAGGGCCATATATAATAATTTGAACTGACTGAGTTGGCTGTTGAAAAACTTAGTCCTAATTCCCCATTATCCAGCTGTGTGACCTTTGTTGAATCTCCTAATGGCCTCCACTCAGTTTTATGTGGTAAAGTAGGACTTTAGATTCCAGGACCTCTAAGACTCTTCGCAGCTATTCAATCACAAGGCACACATATAATACATAGATTACTATTCAGTTAGTACAAGTAAAATCTGCTTTCTGAACAGACTTTGAGCAACACAGTACACAATGCTTCCAGTAATAGGTTAGATGGTCACAGAAACTCCCCTAGGTAAAAATACTGGATTATAAAATCCTTTTAAATGCATAGCAAAGCTGACAGGGCAGAAATGGAATTATTCAGTGACCAGAACAGTAAGAAAGCATGAACCCACAGCGGTGAATCAGCTCCAGAGCTGGAGCGTAAATGGAGGTACATGTAAACCTCTCAGGGTTCTGTGCCTGGGTTGTAGAGGACTGTAGGAGAATCTTGCATAAAGCTGGGGTCCTAAAGATCAAGGGTCACATTTTAAAAAGATAAACACAATAGAATATCTGTCTTGCATACATAGATGTTCAAGATCCTTCCTGTCTTGGACTTGGATTTGCTCTGGGTAAAGCAATATATATATTAGAGGCCCGATGCATGAAATTTGTGCACTCGGGGGGTCCCTCAGCCTGGCCTGTGCCCTCTCGCAGTCCGGGAGCCCTCGGGGGATGTCTGACTGCCAGCCGTGAGCCTGGCTTCTGGCTGAGCGGCAGTCCCCCTATGGGAGTGCACAGCTCCTGCATTGAGCATCTGCCCCCTGGTGGTCAGTGCATGTCATAGTGACCAGTTGTTCTGCCGTTTGGTCTATTTGCATATTAGTCTTTTATTATATAGGATATCCCGCTTGCCAGTTTTTAACCACCAACACAAGCCTAAACTTACAGATTTGGAGCCTATAGTTATCCAAAAACACTCACGCTCAAAGCCATGCTTAAAGTGGCTGCATGTTGGTAGTTCACCTAGGCATCTGGTAGAAACAATTGCAAATCATCTCTGAAGAAATGTACTTTCAACCTAGGGCTTGGAAACTTCAGAGGCCCCCCGGTCCATGAGGTCTGCATCTGCAGATTCCATTATCAACCCGTGGTTGGCTGAATCCAAGAATGTGGAACCCATGGATGCTGAGAGCTGACTAAGGGACTGGAAAATCTGCAGATTTTGATATCCACGGGAATCCTGGAACTGATTTCCCATAGATAACCAAGGATAACTGTACTGGCAATATTCCAAGATAGATGAGCTCACAATAATAAATCACTAAATATGAGAGACAACAAGACATGATAAGTTATGGAGTGGATGGAAATGCCAAACAAAAGAATCAGAGCTGCAAAGGTTATAGCTATTGGAGTTATGAGCAACAGAATATAATATACTAGAGGCCCAGTGCACAAAAATTTGTGCACTCGGGGGGGGGGCCCTCAGCCCAGCTATGCCCTCTTGCAGTCTGGGACCCCTTGGAGTATGTCCACCTGCTGGCGTAGGCCCGCTCCCTGGGAGATTGGGCCCAAGCTGGCAGGCAGACATCCCTCTGCCAGCCCAGCCGCCCTCGGGGGATGTCCACTTACCAGCAGGGAGCAGACCTAAGCTGCAGTCG
>NW_006296007.1:346732-351982 GCF_000327345.1 Myotis davidii
GTGTTTTTTTTTTCTATTCACTCCAGCTCCGTGGCCATGTGACTAGAAGCAGGTATCTGGGGTTTATTTACCTTCTATAATTGAAACTTTGTTGCCTTGACAGGAGGCAGCAGCTGCCCGGGAAGCTTGGCTTCTTCCATCATTGGGGCAACCAAGCCTTCTGCTTGCTCCAACTCTGTGGCTGCCAGCCGCCATCTTGGTTGGGTTAATTTGCATATAGTCACTCTGATTGGCTGGTGAATGTGGCTTAAGGCATAGCGAAGGTACGGTCAATTTGCATGTTTGTCTATTATTAGGTAAGATGTGTGTATATACATATATGTATATATGGGTGCATATACATATATGTATATGAATATATATGTGAACATACATAAACATATGTACATTTATATACATATATAAAAACTATTCATGGAAGGGTAAGAGAAATAGAAAAGGGAACTGAAAGTAAATTGAAGAAATTAGTAAATATGCTAAGCAAATATGAAAACACATCAAAAATACTTCTACAAATGGCTGAGAATTTTCCAGAACTGAAAAAAGGAAATAATTTCAGATCCAGGAAACCCAATAAATCTCAGCCAGGATAAATAGAAAGAAAGGCCCACTTAGCAATTTTATAGTTAAACTACAGAACACTAAACAGGAAAGCAAAATCTGGAGAGCAATAAGAAAGAAAAGGAAAATTACATACAAGGAATACATATTAGACTAATTGTTGATTTCTCAAAAGCAACTGGAGGTCAGAAGACAGCTTTACAATGCCCCAAATCAGAGTAACTGAGAGTTCTATGCCCCCAAAATTTATACCCAGAAAAACAATCTTCTAAGAACAAAAGCAAAACAAAGGAGGTGTGGCTCTTTGTTGAAGAGTATTGCCAGCCTATGGAGACTCAATAGAAGGCATCTAGAAAAATAAATATTCCCACTTCACTCTCCTCCCTTCCTCATTGTCTGAATCTAATCAGAAGCCACTAAGGGAGATCTTTTCAGTTTGTAGAAAAATAAACAAAACCTCCAAAGCATCTAGGGGCACTGATCACAGGCAAATGCAATGTATCCAAAATAACACTCCCAGCCAATTTTATAGACCAAGAATCACACTGATCCCAACCCAGATAAGGACCACACAAGAAAGTAGGTTACATGTACCACTCGGGAGCACAGATGCCAAAAATGCTAAACAAAATATTAGCACACTGAACTCAGCAATGTATGACAAGTAATATATCAAGGTTAATTGGGATCATACTAGGAATATAAGAGTGGCTCAAAATGAGAAAATTAATTAATGTAACTGACCAAAGTAGCATATCAAAAGGGGGGGAACCTCACAGGATCATAGCATTTGATAAAACAACTGTTTGTGATAAAGTTTTAGTCAACTAGGAATAGAGGGATATATTTTTAATATTACAAAGATAACCACAAACTATCTTTAGAAAAATTATATCAATGTAAATATTAAAAACATTCCATTTAAAATAAGGAAAAATCAAGGGTGACTACTACCATAATTATTACTCAGCATTGAATTATTACTCAGTATTGAAACTCCTAGTCTGTGCACTAAATATTTTTTTAAAGCATAAAAGTTATACAAATAGAAAGAAACAAACTATCATAATTCACATGACTGATTATCTATAAGGAAAATTCAGAAGAATCCACAATCCAATTATAAGAATTAATAGTTTTGCAAAATTGACATAGAAAATAAATATACAAAACTGCATCACTTTACAGCAGCACTAGTTAGAAAATGCAATTTTAGAAAATATACTATTAGAGAACCAAGATGGTGGCATAAGGTATATACCTGTACGTGCTGTCCCCCACAACCACATTAAAACTACAACTAAAAGACAAAAAGCCATCATCCAGAACCAGGAGAAAGCTGACTGAGTGGAAGTTCTACAGCTAGAAGGAAAGAAAAAAGCTCACTGAGGCTGGGTAGGAGGTGTGGAGGCACCAAGAACAGAGGTACGGAGGCGCATGAAACAGCGGGACTTGGGTGCACGGTTTTTTTCAATCAGAAGAGAGATACAAGCTCTCGACTACACGAGACTCTAGGGACCCAGACTCCTACGGGAAGAAACTGGGCTGTCTGGCATTGGGTCGGAAAGCGAGGGTGGCTTTCTCGCAGAGCTGCTCACAGGGATCATTGTTACTGTGGGGGCATGGGATTCCAGGATTCGGGGACGAGAAGATGCGGAGACGCGGAGACGGCTGACTGACAGCCATCACTGTTTGTTCCGCCCTGGTGATTCTCTGAGACCCTGCCCCACCCAATTTACAACTCGACCCAAGCTTGCGCAGCAGTGCAAATGAATCGCCTGTCCGCCTGCAGCCTAACCTAACAAACTGCAGCTGGGTCAGAGAGCTTCAAAAGTTCCAAACCCCAAACAAAGAGGAGAAATCTGTAGATCTCACTGTAGCTCCTGCTGGGTGGACTCACACAGCAACTGACTTTGCACCTCCTTAGAGATCCAGGAGCCAGTGTACCCAGTGGTCAGAAACCAGATTTCAAGTCCTCACATCCATAAGTGACACACTCAAAAGACAGCACCAAAGCCCCACTGAAGCAAGTCCTGCCCCATAAGGGTGTCTACTGCACAAAGTTCTTCCACTATATACACAGCGGGTCCTCGCAGTCAATTGGCCTAGAGGTCATTTCCTCCCAGGGATACCAACAGCAATCAAGGCTTAACTACAACAAGACTGTGCACCCAGCCCACAAAGGGGTACACCAAGAGTGTCCACCTCAGGTGATTGGGGAGGCTGAGCCACTGGGCCCAATAGGACACCTACCACACAAAGCCACTCTATCAACACAGGGAAGCAGCCAAAATGCGGACACAAAGAAACAGGTCACAAATGAAAGGAAAGGAGGAAAGCAAACTACTGGATATAGAGTTCAAAACCACAGTTATAAGGTTACTCAAGAATCTTCTACGAACCTCCGAGGAACTTAGTGAGACCTTAAAGGATCTTAATGAGAATGCCAAAACAATGGAAAAGGGCCAGTAAGAAATTAAGCATACGTTGACTGAAATAAAGAATAATATACAGAGTTCCAATAGCAGACTAAAGGATCCCAAGAATCAAGTCAAAGAATTGAAATACGAAGAAGCAAAAAACACCCACTGGAATAGCAAAACGAAAAAAGAATTAAAAAATATGAAAATAGTTTAAGGAGTCTCTGGGGCAACATCAAGCATACCAACATCCGAATTCTGGGGGTGCCAGAAGAAGAGAGAGAGCAAGGTATTGAAAACCTATTTGAAGAATTATGAACGAAGTGACAACAAATACATATCTATCAACAAGTGAATCTAAAAATTAAGTCAATAAGAAAATCTGATGAACAGAATAAACTGGTGAATATAATAGAAGCAGGGGCATAGAAAGGGAATGGACTGACAATTCTCAGGGGGAAGGGGTGCGGGAAGAGATTGAACAAAAATCTTACACCTATAGATGAGGACAGTGGCGGGAGGTAAGAACATGGGGTGGGGTGGGAACTAGTTGGAGGCAAGCTATGGGGGTAAAAAAAAGAGGGACATCTGTAATAATGTGAACAATAAAGATTTATTTAAAAAAAGAAAATATTCTATTTAAAATAACCAAAAAAATCTAGCAATAAATCTCACAAGAGACATGCAAGATCCTCCTGTAGAAAAAAATTATAAGCCTCAAATGATAAACTTTAAAGAACTAAATAAATGGAGAAATTCACAATGGTCACAAGTAGGAAGACTCAATATTGAAAAAGATACAAAACTTCCCTAAGTGAATCTATAGACGTCATACAAGTCCAAACAAATACAAGAAAAATTTTTCTTTAACCTGACAGTTAAATTCTAAAATTTATGAGAAAATTCAAGTATCAGTCAAGGCCTAGGTCAATTCTTAGAATTTTTTTTTTAAGCTGAAGAAACAAGAATTTTGAGGCCTTTAGCCCTTTTGGATTTCCTCCTGGATAAATAAGTTAACATTCTTCAGAAATTCTATGGAAATCAAGACTTCTCCAGAAATAGACAGGGATCTCTTAGTCCCAGGAGAGTGCTAAGCACATGATAGTGATCTTGGGGCAGAACATCCTGTGGGCTGCCATTCTATATTCCTATCCCATGGGAAACTGCCCTTGAAGATGTTCCCACCAGGAATCAACCTTACCCACATTTTTAGCACTCAGTGTTGCTCTTTCCACAAAGTCTCTGGAAGCAACTTACAGCAGATCCTGTTGAGCTTTTTTGTTGTTGTTAATCCTCACCTTCCCATTGATTTTTAGAGAGAGTGGAAGGGACTGGGAGAGACACACTGAGAAAGAAACATCAATGTGAGAGAGACACATGGATTGGTTGCCTTCCACACAAGCCCCACCCAACCAGGGCCAGGGACTGAGCCTGCCACTGAGGTATGCCGGAATCAAATCTGGGCTCTTTCAGACTGCAGGCCGACACTCTATCCACTGAGCAAAACTGGCTAGGACCCTGTTAAGCCTTTTAATAACCATTCCAGCTATTTTATGGCATTCATTTGTAAAAAAAATATAAACTGATGTCACACTAGATGGTATGACCAACCTCCTTCTACCAGGGCTCATCACTGTTGGCAGACAGTATCTCAGCTTATATCCAAGGGGACTTGGCAAATACTCCAATGAGAGGGTCCATTCAAAGCAGCATAAGCAGCCTGGCCATCTTGTTTCTTTAGAGCCTCTCTTGCTGCCTACTAATGCGGGAATAAGTATAATCCTTGCTTCCCCATGCATCGGGTTTTTGGTTTACCAATATCACACTTTTCAAGGTCAAAGAGATCTCCCAAATCACCTTACTTTCAGCCCCTGATGCTCTCTGCACCTTCTCCAGTTCCTCCTTTTCTTTCCTGTCATTATGATAAAGACCAGCAAACCCCCATGCTACACTTCACTCATCTGAGCAGCGGGACAAAGTTGCCACGGGTACCTACCTGGTGGCATGGAGAAGGTGCCCAAGTGTGGGTGAGTCCCCAGTTCACAAACATGGCTGAGGATGAGAAAGTACTAGTGTGGTTATTTGGTCATCGGGCAGAGAATGTGTGTTCTCTTCCTGAGCAGAGGGACAGCCTCTCACTAGATGGGCTCCAAACTCAAGCTGGATCATGGTGTGAGCTGAGTAAGGATTGGGTGTTTGGTGTCTTTGGATGGCAAGGCAGAGACAGAGAAAGGGAAAGGAAGATGGGAAGAGGAGAGAAAGCGAGGGG